>NC_090888.1:46986491-46993991 GCF_036669925.1 Montipora capricornis | reverse complement strand
GTAGCACAGAGAAAGAACCCAATTTTAGCCATGTGTTTTCTCAACCACGGTAAGCCAATGGGTCTCATGTTTAATTTAGTCTACTTAAAATAAAAAGGGCTGCTAAAGTTAACTGACAGTGCCATTTTTCTTGATCAATGGAAATATTGTGCTCAGGCAAAGGTCTATTAAGTTACGCCAGATTTTATGTGGGTATGTTAAGACTACTGTAAATTAAGACCATATCAGATCTCACAAACTATTACCGGTAGGTCCCTGTCAGTTACAACTGTCAACCTGTCTCACCAAGATCCAACCAATTATGAGGGTGCCAGTGGGGTTAACTGCTTAAAGTATAAAGACCTTTTCCATTATCGTAAGATTATATAATTTGCACCAATTAATAGCATCTGACAAGGGGATAAAAGTGTGATTTTTTTATTTGTGTATGGAGCAAGGTAGACCCCAAAAAGTACGAAATTAGTACAAAAAGGTTACCACTTTCTAAGAGTAAAAATAGTCCAATAAGATTGAAATGACTTGTATTATGCCAATATGCACTTCGTTTTATTCCAACATTTGGGGACACTACTCCACTAACGAGCCTGCGTTCGCCGTGCCTACAATTGTGTTTTTCAGGCTCAGTCAACTCTCTCTTGCTTGGAAAGCCCTAAAAAAATGCCTCACCAGTACTTGCATTTTCCTATCGGTTTTCTCAGTTCTCTACCCTATAAATGTTTGCAGGAGCCAAAGTCATGGCAATCAACTGACCAAAGGACTTTTTGCTGCTAATATTACTGACTAAGTAGCTCATTTTTTAAGCTGTTTACTGACTAAGCAGCATTTTTTAAACTGTTTAATGATTTCAGCTATACCCCATTGGCACCCTTTGTTTCTATAATTATTATTTTCACCTAGTGGAGGTCAGTTCATCAGCAAACTCCTGCTAATAGTGAAGAACCTTGTCACTTCATAATATGTAGTCAGAGAAGCATTTTATATCTTATGAATTATATTGTAAGTCAGATCTTATTAAGAGATACTTTGCGAGCACCATCTGGATTCTCATCTCTTATCCTCTCTTTGGCTATTATGTACACAAAGCAATTCTTTAGGCAATGGAAAATTGTTGTTTAACGTCACGTCATTTTAAGTATTTGGTCAGTTCCCGTAATGTTCAGATTGCTATTAGATAATGATTAGAAACTTACAGTAACTTTAATTTGAAGTTTGATTCTTTGTTCTTATTAGGTGCGAAGGTACCGGTGCTTCCTTCTCAGCGCACTCTAAACACAGGTGCCCCAAGCTCAGTATGAGGGAATATAAGGATTTGTATGAAAAGACATTAGACCTGAGACATGACAGGATAATTTTAGCGGAGCTCCGCGCGCGCGCGCGGAGCACCATAGTTAAGAAAATATGGTAACCCATCGATGTGAGAAAATTTGGTTTGATAGCCATGACGTCATCAACGTCCGTACGTACAACGTACGTACGTACGTCCGTCCGCCCTTCATGTATCCCAATGTGACCAGTACACGTAACCATATCACGGGCTAATTAAAGTTTAGAGCTCATCCAGGAGGCAATACTACATTTGACACTAACTAGTTTACAGCATACATCTTTGATATTGAGCACAGGGGCATTCTGTCTACGCGTGCGCGGCTCTGAGATCTCTTATGAGCGTATCCGCTGGCCCGCCATAAGCAGAAACCAAAATAATGGCGGTGTACGTGGCGAAAAGTCTCGAGTTCGTGTCGTTATCTTGTAGTTTATCTTCCTTGCCTTAGGTGTAGACGGTGTGAAAAGATCGAGAAACGGTTGGGCTGTTTATGGCAAAAAGTCACAGCAAAGTACTCTCGAATAATAAGGGGAAACCAAGTTGTTTTGGTGTGGAACTCTCACGTAGTCAGTAATCTTGCGAAAGTTGCATAATTCGAAGGGCTCTTCAAACACACATAAGCAGACTAGACAGACATTTTACCACGTTAGTTTTGATTCCAACCTACGTGTTTACCTCTCACTGTTCTCTCTTTTGCTCTGTTGGGCATTCTTATTTGAAATTGTGAAAATAAATGTTCACACCCAAAGTTTACGGTAGCTTGCCTTTTTTGGTTTCAAGTTTGTTTGAGTTTAAGCACATCCCAAATCCCTAGGGAACTAAATCTGAGGACCTGAAATAAATAACCACTGTCTAAGGGCATAGCAAGGTCTATGATTCCATGTAGTAATTGAACAAGCTGCCCTCTTGAACCCTGCACAACTGTCTCAATCTGTAGGAATGATCCTTCTCTGTGTTCACTTTGATTAAAAAATGACAACAGGAAATTAGTAAGTTGTGACTAGACCAGGCCCAGGGAACAAAGCGATGTTAAGAGTGACACACCAAAGAGTATTCCTTTTTTAATATCAAGCCCCAAGCTTTTTAAACTTTTACAAGTATAGAACTAAAATATGATTTAATTTGTTAGTACTTCGGAAGTATTAGATATGAGGAAATGGTCAACAACTGTATTCACAATAAATGGATATCAAAAACTTAATGATCACAAGTGTTTTTCTTCATATCAACTTGCTGGTCACCTTACTGAGACTATGACATGCAACATTTTATTATGTAGGATGTGACTCCAACTAGTGAAATCTTAACTGTACATTGAATTTATAAGCAACCAAGAATTCCATTTGTATGAGCCTCGTGAATTCAGCACATCTGTTTATTTTACTGCAAACAAATTAATTATCTATGAGTGTTTAAGATTACAATCATAATCCAGAACTTCAAGAGCTTCAAATACGGCTGTTTCACATAACCAATCTGCCCGTTTATCTTCATTCACAACTGGTTCTCAAGGTAACACCTTTCCACAAAACTTGACCTCTCAGCCATCACTTCTGTCCATTGCTCCAGTTGTTGAGCCAGTGCCCATCTCTCTAAACAGCAGAGAATACGCTGTCAGTTCTTTTGATCCTAACTTTTAATTCTGTACATGAAACACTTTTTCCAAAGCAAGCTTACTGATAAACTAAGACATGGAGAATTATCTTTATACTAGAACTTGTTTATGGATGCTGGACACTTTTCGAGAAACTATGATGAGTAAATTCTTCAAATTAAAGACATGCAATATGGAACTCTTTTCATTCTTCTAGATAACTACATTCCCCTTGTCCTTTCAATTAACAGCCTAACCTTAAAACTAAATAATAATTTGCAGAGTACTTCTGATCATGGCTCAGAATACATGTCTGAACAGATGTCACTACAAAGCACTAACAGACAAGCTTCTAATGCATACAATCATTAGCCTCTTTGAAAGCCACAAGCATGGGCTACAAGGTGGCCTTATTGCAACCAGCTCTTCTGGAAACATCGGTAACTTCATCAGATATCTTGCAGGAATGGTTATGCACGAGTGGGGGGCACAACTGAAAGGATCAAACATGGCCATTTTAGGTCTGAAGTAAACATCAATAATATAGGGTTTCATTTCTTTCAACTTAAGTAAACCATTCTCTCCGTCTTCCTCACACTATCTTGGTTTTTACATACATTGCAAATGCTCATAAAGATTTTCTACACTGTGCCCAGTATTTATTCAACATTTTTTGGGTACAAATAACATTCAAGGTAATATGTAGATGAACTCCCTTCCTTACTCTCATGGCAAATTTGAAAGTATTATTGTTCATCTAGTTTTCAACATAATTTTTTTATTTTGTATCTTCCTTTACCCGTGAATTGTGGTGAACATTTATTGATTTTTATACTACAGTATATGGATTGTTGGAAGAGCCAGTACATGAAAAATCTGATGTGTAACATATTATTTGTGAATAATGATTGTTGAGAAGATGATCAAACTATAGTGACAGGTCTTGCAGATAATCATGTGCATGTTTCACTTATTCTAGACGGTACAACGAGATTTTGGCAAGTAAAACGTGTTTCCTAACATTTTTTGTACAAATGTATAACTAACACATACATCTAAAGAAATCGTGATTGACATTCCTCTACAGGCTAAGGGATACACACTAAAAGCGAAATGTCTGTTCTGCCCTTCAGAGCTCGTCTCCAGAATTACAACCAAATCTTTTTGAATGAGCATTCTCACTTATTTCTTAAATCACTCGTCTAAGAACACTTGCTGAGGTAAATTCAATTGCTGCACGTAGAAAAAAAAACCGACGAGCTTCTAATGCTAATCTGCTAGGTAGCAGCATGCTAATGAAATAAACACGATAACAGAGCTTACGCCATCCGGTTCGAAAACTACATGGACAAGCTCCAAATGTGAAATCTTCGACAGTAAACGGTAGTAGTTTGCCTTGTTACAAAAAAGAGCACGCATTTTTTCGGAATAATTAAACCAGATGAAGCGGAGGACAAATAAACAAACAACGCACTAAAAGTGTTCTCGGACTTGGGGGCCGGCGAAAAAGGGTAGTTTAACCGAACTTTTGACTTATGTTAGCTCTAGGAGACGAAAAAAGCAATTACAAAAATACCTACTGAAGCACAGGAGAAAAAATTGCAAAAGTCATCGTGTATTGAAATGACACTACAACCTTGTTAAAAATGGACAACTATATGCTCTGCACAACAGACTTGGAGAGCAGCAAGACAGAAGACTTTTGCGATCCACGACTTGGAAAATCAATCAAAACTTCCCAAATAAAATTTGCCAAAAGCTGTAGTAATAACATTGTAATCCTACAAACAGCGCATTTTTTGAAGCCTGGAGTCCCAAGCAGCTGCAAAGAGGAAGAAGAGACAAAGTTATTTGAAGTAATTTAAAGCTTGGGGGCCCGCGGAATTATGATGAAAACTTACTTCAAAGTTGAAGCAAAATCAGCTCAAACTCAAAATTTCCATCTCATAAAGGGTGGTTTATCTGAGGATCGTGTCAATATGCAGCCCTGTGATTCATAACAATAAAGCTTCAACATCTTCAAACTAACCTGCATCATTTGTCTTCTCGTGTGAACATCTTGAACTTCGGTAAATCAAATGCCAAACTCCACTTCTTTTGGGCCTTTATCTCGTTTTGTTCGGGATTTGATCATTAAAATATTCTCATCCGAACTCCCAACAAACTCGAAGAATATCCATAGTGATAGAAAAGTGTGTAATTTTGTTACAATCTTTCATCTCTCTTGACAAAATATTTTTAAAAGTGTAGATCGCCCGTTTAAAAACCCGCGGGCAGCGCGTTCAAAATAACAATGGCGCAATCTCGTTCCCAGAGTCTTCGTTCCCCTTGACCAGCGGGTCGGGTTACGAGAGACTCTGGGATAATCCGTTTCGAATGACAAGATTCTTGTCATGAACACTATTGCGCAGGCGTAGGCGTAACGCCAAAATGGCGAAGACAGTGGAGGATTTGTTTCACGATGGCATGCAATTTTCTTTAGCAAAATTAGGATATCCCAACCTAGAACTGAAAAAGAAACAATATGACGTGTTGGAGCGATATGTGTGGACAAAAATCTGCGCTGAATATGTTACCAACGGGCTGTGTTGTCAAGTGTTGCCTGGGATTTTCGATTAGGATTTGTGTAACGTGGAAGTGTAAAGCAGATTGTGTCGCTGCTGAATGCACTGATCCGGGATTAGTTTCAAATGTTAAAAGACTGTCTTTGTTTTGTATCGTGACGTGGAAGATGAAGGAGAGCGAAACACCAGATTCTAAAACGAGATTCTTTCCAAAAGAATAAATCATTCTTTTAATCATAAGACTATGTCTTCTTTGAAGAATCTTTCAAGTTAGATTCTTCGTCACCAGAAAAGGTTTAGGATTCTTTCAAAAGAAGATGAGTTCTTTGGGTAAGAGTTTCCTTGCTGTTCTAAAGAAGTAGAGGTCTTGAGGGAAGTATCATTTTGCTGCTTTTCATTATTTTGTATAAACAGAAATGACTGTTCTCCACCAAATAATTAGAATTCTTGAATACAGATGTATACTTCTAGTTGGATAAACATGTTGATTTTGAGAATATTATTCTTCCATGAACATATCCTTTCCAAATTTAGGAAAATATATATACAGTGTACATACATACACAGGCAATACATGCAAGCCATAATCACAAAAACAAGTCTCCTAAATTTCACTACAATAATTAATGTTGCAGAACAAATAAAAATTTCTGAAACACTAATGATTTTGAAAAATCTACGCGGCATGAAATCAGCCAAACTATTCAGTGAATGAGATAAGTCCCTAGAAATGAAAACAGTTTGTAAGCTCAAACTAACATGAAAAAGAAATTCTTTTGAGGGGATGGTGTAGATCTCAAAGTGAAATAAAATAAATGAAAACTGTTACACAAAAACAATTTTTGTAATTAAAATCTATCACTGTCCATTTTCCTTATATCACTTCTATCCCAACAAAAAAGATTAGCCGATCTGGAACTAATTGAAAGCACACACCCAAAAAAACAGCATTAAACAGGGCTGTTATTAAATTTTCACCTGCAATATATCAAAAACTGATTCTAGTTTTCATTTCCTTCACAATGTGAGCTCAGGGTTAACAGCTGGTACAGGTGAATGTCCGAATGTCCTTTATGGCAGCCCTGTGAAAACTTTCCAGTGTGACAATTTAATTGACCACATTAGTAATAGTACAAATTACTACATACCGGACATAACATGGTTTGACATGGTATGAGTTAATGCCTGACCCTTGCCTGACATGGTCATGTTCTGTACTATTTCTCGCCTGTTGTGCAACAAATCAAGAAGTGGACTCAGGTGTCAAGGTTTCCATTAAGTTTGAAAGTAGAAGGGACCTTGTGACAGAGTGAGCAGGCACCGCTATATATAGTCTGGCTTTTGATCTTGAGACCTCCTTTGAGCAATGGTGGGTACTGTACTCAGTGCAAGACAGGGGCCAGTACCCAGGTCCCAGCTTGTAATAAAACCCTTGCATGTAGGTTAGTTCAAGCTCCTGTGGTAGTGTAACTGTTAATACATGTAATAAGAGGCTGTTAACTTTAAGCTAAAAGAGTAGAGACACCTTTTCTATACAGGGCATTTTTCTTTTTTTTGATGAATGCTAAATACATACTCTTAAGTAACTCAGTGCAGACATGACGATGTTGGCCTTCTTGGATACTCTAGGTTAACCATGTAATGTACCCCAAACAGAGCAGAAGACTCTGTTTGTATGAAGTTACTTCCAGAAGAACCTCATTGTCAACAATAATGAAAAGCTGTTGTTCATAATCGTCAGTCTCTGGGCAAAGCATATGAACATCCCCACTTAAAACTGTTTAATTCACATAATAGAGAGATGAACACCGAAAGGTCAATAAAAATATGTATCAAGCAAAATAAAAACTGCAAAAGCCAAAGTTCTTCATGAGGTTAAGACTAGTCATCCTTAATGCACTTTATATGCCATTTTTACAGATAAGCGGAGGTCAGTACTTCTTTTAAACCATCAAACTTGACAGATTGGATGTAACAATATTATATACACATTGTCTATTATCCTGAGAAGGTTCATT
>NC_090888.1:46978991-46981491 GCF_036669925.1 Montipora capricornis | reverse complement strand
TATGGATAGTCAAAGGCGTAGGCATCTGTCTATTTGGAAAATGTTTATTTATTCATTATCGAATTTGTGAAATTTAAATTAAGACCCCCCACTCAACTTACTTGGAGGAATCTAATGGTAAGAGACACCCACCCCCTTCCCTTTCCATTACGTTGGAACTTATGCGCACACCCCACACACCTCTGGTGATCGAGGCCCATGACCTGGCCCCCCCCTCCGATAATTAATTGCACATGTGTCGCCCTAAGCTGGATTTTGAGTGGGTCTATGCATAACTGTTACTGAAAGGACATGGCATGCAATTTTCTTTAGCAAAAATTAGGATATCCCAACCTAGAAACTGAAAAAAGAAACAATATGACGTGTTGGAGCGATATGTCTGGACAAAATTCTGCGCTGAATATGTTACCAACGGGCTGTGTTGTCAAGTGTTGCCTGGGATTTTCGATTAGAATTTGTGTAACGTGGAAGTGTAAAGCAGATTGTGTCGCTGCTGAATGCACTGATCCGGGGATTAGTTTCAAATGTTAAAAGACTGTCTTTGTTTTTGTATCGTGGAAGATGAAAAGGAGAGCGAAACACCAGACTCTAAAACGAGATTCTTTCCAAAAGAATAATCATTCTTTTAATCATAAGACTATGTCTTCTTTGAAGGATCTTTCAAGTTAGATTCTTCGTCACCAGAGAAGGTTTAGGATTCTTTTCAAAAGAAGATGAGTTCTTTGGGTAGGAGTTTCCTTGCTGTTCTAAAGAAGTAGAGGTCTTGAGGGAAGTATCATTTTGCTGCTTTTCATTATTTTTGTATTTACCAAAACAAAAAATGTTCTCCACCAAATAATGAGAATTCTTGAATAGAGATGTATACTTCTAGTTGGATAAACATGTTGATTTTTAGAATATTATTCTTCCATGAACATATAATGTGCTTTCCAAATTTAGGAAATATATATACAGTGTCCATACACACAAGGGCACACAAGGCAATACATATCAAGCCATAATCACAAAAAAACAACTCTGTTAAAACTTCACTAAAAATAATAATGTTGCAGAACAAATACAAATTTCTGAAAACTTAAACGCCTAAAAAAAACACTAATGATTTTGAAAAATTCTATGCGGCATGAAATCAGCCAAACTATTTAGCGAATGAGATAAGTCCCTGAAATGAAAACAGTTTGTAAGCTCAAACTAACATGAAAAAGAAATTCTCTTGAGGAGATGGTGTAGATCTTAAAGTGAGTGAAATTAAATAAATGAAAAGTGTTACACAAAAAACAATTTTGTAATTAAAATCTATCACTGTTTTCCTTACATCACTTCTATCCAACAAAAAAAAATTAGCCGATCTGGAACTAATTCAAAGCACACACCCAAAAAAACCAGCATTAAAACAGGGCTGTCATTAAATTTTCACCTGCAATATATCAAAAAAACTGATTCTAGTTTTTCATTTCCTTCACAATGTGAGCTCAGGGTTAACAGCTGGTACAGGTGAATGTCCTTTATGGCAGCCCTGTGAAAACTTTCCAGTGTGACAATTTAATTGACCACATTAGTAATAGTACAAACTACTACCGGTAACATAACATGGTTTGACATGGTATGTGAGTTAATTGCCTGCCTTGCCTGACATGGTCATGTTCTGTACTATTTCTCGCCTGTGTTGTGCGACAAATCAAGAAATGGACTCAGGTATGTTTACGTGTCAGGGTTTCCATTAAGTTTGAAAGTAGAAGGGACCTTGTGACAGAGTGAACGTGGCACCCCTATATATAGTCTGGCTTTTGATCTTGAGACCTCCTTTGAGCAATGGCGGGTACTGTACTCAGTGCAAGACGGGTGCTAGTACCCAGGTCCCAGCTTCTAATAAAACCCCTGCATGTAGGTTAGTTCAAGCTCCTGTGGTGGTGCAACTGTTAATACATGTAATAAGAGGCTATTAACTTTAAGCTAAAAGAGTAGAGACACCTTTTCTATACAGGGCATATTTTTTTGACTAAATACATACTCTCAAGAAACTCAGTGCAGACATGTTGGCTTTCTTGGATACTCTAGGTTAACCATGTAATGTACCCCAACAGAGCAGAAAGACTCTGTTTGTATGAACTTACTTCCAGAAGAACCTCATTGTCAACAATAATGAAAAGCTGTTGTTCATAATCGTCTTACTTGGGGACAGCATATGAACATCCCCACTTTAGAACTGTTTAATTCACATAATCGTTTAAGTAACATCGTCAAATTCCTTTGGGAGAGCAGAGAGATGCACACCGAAAGGTCAATGAAATTATGTATTCAAGCAAAATAAAACTGCAAAAGCCAAAAGTTCTTCATGAGGTTAAGACTAATCATCCTTAATGCACTTTATATTCCATTTTTCCAGATGATTGGAGGTCAGTACTTATTTTGAACCATCAAACTTGACAGATTGGATGTAACAATATTATATATACATTGTATATTGTTGTTTTTGTAAAACCTCTTATTTGATATTAGC
>NC_090888.1:46963991-46971491 GCF_036669925.1 Montipora capricornis | reverse complement strand
TTAAAGTTTAGAGCTCATCCAGGAGGCAATACTACATTTGACACTAACTAGTTTACAGCATACATCTTTGATATTGAGCACAGGGGCATTCTGTCTACGCGTGCGCGGCTCTGAGATCTCTTATGAGCGTATCCGCTGGCCCGCCATAAGCAGAAACCAAAATAATGGCGGTGTACGTGGCGAAAAGTCTCGAGTTCGTGTCGTTATCTTGTAGTTTATCTTCCTTGCCTTAGGTGTAGACGGTGTGAAAAGATCGAGAAACGGTTGGGCTGTTTATGGCAAAAAGTCACAGCAAAGTACTCTCGAATAATAAGGGGAAACCAAGTTGTTTTGGTGTGGAACTCTCACGTAGTCAGTAATCTTGCGAAAGTTGCATAATTCGAAGGGCTCTTCAAACACACATAAGCAGACTAGACAGACATTTTACCACGTTAGTTTTGATTCCAACCTACGTGTTTACCTCTCACTGTTCTCTCTTTTGCTCTGTTGGGCATTCTTATTTGAAATTGTGAAAATAAATGTTCACACCCAAAGTTTACGGTAGCTTGCCTTTTTTGGTTTCAAGTTTGTTTGAGTTTAAGCACATCCCAAATCCCTAGGGAACTAAATCTGAGGACCTGAAATAAATAACCACTGTCTAAGGGCATAGCAAGGTCTATGATTCCATGTAGTAATTGAACAAGCTGCCCTCTTGAACCCTGCACAACTGTCTCAATCTGTAGGAATGATCCTTCTCTGTGTTCACTTTGATTAAAAAATGACAACAGGAAATTAGTAAGTTGTGACTAGACCAGGCCCAGGGAACAAAGCGATGTTAAGAGTGACACACCAAAGAGTATTCCTTTTTTAATATCAAGCCCCAAGCTTTTTAAACTTTTACAAGTATAGAACTAAAATATGATTTAATTTGTTAGTACTTCGGAAGTATTAGATATGAGGAAATGGTCAACAACTGTATTCACAATAAATGGATATCAAAAACTTAATGATCACAAGTGTTTTTCTTCATATCAACTTGCTGGTCACCTTACTGAGACTATGACATGCAACATTTTATTATGTAGGATGTGACTCCAACTAGTGAAATCTTAACTGTACATTGAATTTATAAGCAACCAAGAATTCCATTTGTATGAGCCTCGTGAATTCAGCACATCTGTTTATTTTACTGCAAACAAATTAATTATCTATGAGTGTTTAAGATTACAATCATAATCCAGAACTTCAAGAGCTTCAAATACGGCTGTTTCACATAACCAATCTGCCCGTTTATCTTCATTCACAACTGGTTCTCAAGGTAACACCTTTCCACAAAACTTGACCTCTCAGCCATCACTTCTGTCCATTGCTCCAGTTGTTGAGCCAGTGCCCATCTCTCTAAACAGCAGAGAATACGCTGTCAGTTCTTTTGATCCTAACTTTTAATTCTGTACATGAAACACTTTTTCCAAAGCAAGCTTACTGATAAACTAAGACATGGAGAATTATCTTTATACTAGAACTTGTTTATGGATGCTGGACACTTTTCGAGAAACTATGATGAGTAAATTCTTCAAATTAAAGACATGCAATATGGAACTCTTTTCATTCTTCTAGATAACTACATTCCCCTTGTCCTTTCAATTAACAGCCTAACCTTAAAACTAAATAATAATTTGCAGAGTACTTCTGATCATGGCTCAGAATACATGTCTGAACAGATGTCACTACAAAGCACTAACAGACAAGCTTCTAATGCATACAATCATTAGCCTCTTTGAAAGCCACAAGCATGGGCTACAAGGTGGCCTTATTGCAACCAGCTCTTCTGGAAACATCGGTAACTTCATCAGATATCTTGCAGGAATGGTTATGCACGAGTGGGGGGCACAACTGAAAGGATCAAACATGGCCATTTTAGGTCTGAAGTAAACATCAATAATATAGGGTTTCATTTCTTTCAACTTAAGTAAACCATTCTCTCCGTCTTCCTCACACTATCTTGGTTTTTACATACATTGCAAATGCTCATAAAGATTTTCTACACTGTGCCCAGTATTTATTCAACATTTTTTGGGTACAAATAACATTCAAGGTAATATGTAGATGAACTCCCTTCCTTACTCTCATGGCAAATTTGAAAGTATTATTGTTCATCTAGTTTTCAACATAATTTTTTTATTTTTGTATCTTCCTTTACCCGTGAATTGTGGTGAACATTTATTGATTTTTATACTACAGTATATGGATTGTTGGAAGAGCCAGTACATGAAAAATCTGATGTGTAACATATTATTTGTGAATAATGATTGTTGAGAAGATGATCAAACTATAGTGACAGGTCTTGCAGATAATCATGTGCATGTTTCACTTATTCTAGACGGTACAACGAGATTTTGGCAAGTAAAACGTGTTTCCTAACAT
This sequence comes from Montipora capricornis, assembly GCF_036669925.1. Taxonomy (NCBI): domain Eukaryota; kingdom Metazoa; phylum Cnidaria; class Anthozoa; order Scleractinia; family Acroporidae; genus Montipora; species Montipora capricornis. The sequence goes on along the minus strand of NC_090888.1, from coordinate 46,969,088 downwards.
TTTTTTGTACAAATGTATAACTAACACATACATCTAAAGAAATCGTGATTGACATTCCTCTACAGGCTAAGGGATACACACTAAAAGCGAAATGTCTGTTCTGCCCTTCAGAGCTCGTCTCCAGAATTACAACCAAATCTTTTTGAATGAGCATTCTCACTTATTTCTTAAATCACTCGTCTAAGAACACTTGCTGAGGTAAATTCAATTGCTGCACGTAGAAAAAAAAACCGACGAGCTTCTAATGCTAATCTGCTAGGTAGCAGCATGCTAATGAAATAAACACGATAACAGAGCTTACGCCATCCGGTTCGAAAACTACATGGACAAGCTCCAAATGTGAAATCTTCGACAGTAAACGGTAGTAGTTTGCCTTGTTACAAAAAAGAGCACGCATTTTTTCGGAATAATTAAACCAGATGAAGCGGAGGACAAATAAACAAACAACGCACTAAAAGTGTTCTCGGACTTGGGGGCCGGCGAAAAAGGGTAGTTTAACCGAACTTTTGACTTATGTTAGCTCTAGGAGACGAAAAAAGCAATTACAAAAATACCTACTGAAGCACAGGAGAAAAAATTGCAAAAGTCATCGTGTATTGAAATGACACTACAACCTTGTTAAAAATGGACAACTATATGCTCTGCACAACAGACTTGGAGAGCAGCAAGACAGAAGACTTTTGCGATCCACGACTTGGAAAATCAATCAAAACTTCCCAAATAAAAATTTGCCAAAAGCTGTAGTAATAACATTGTAATCCTACAAACAGCGCATTTTTTGAAGCCTGGAGTCCCAAGCAGCTGCAAAGAGGAAGAAGAGACAAAGTTATTTGAAGTAATTTAAAGCTTGGGGGCCCGCGGAATTATGATGAAAACTTACTTCAAAGTTGAAGCAAAATCAGCTCAAACTCAAAATTTCCATCTCATAAAGGGTGGTTTATCTGAGGATCGTGTCAATATGCAGCCCTGTGATTCATAACAATAAAGCTTCAACATCTTCAAACTAACCTGCATCATTTGTCTTCTCGTGTGAACATCTTGAACTTCGGTAAATCAAATGCCAAACTCCACTTCTTTTGGGCCTTTATCTCGTTTTGTTCGGGATTTGATCATTAAAATATTCTCATCCGAACTCCCAACAAACTCGAAGAATATCCATAGTGATAGAAAAGTGTGTAATTTTGTTACAATCTTTCATCTCTCTTGACAAAATATTTTTAAAAGTGTAGATCGCCCGTTTAAAAACCCGCGGGCAGCGCGTTCAAAATAACAATGGCGCAATCTCGTTCCCAGAGTCTTCGTTCCCCTTGACCAGCGGGTCGGGTTACGAGAGACTCTGGGATAATCCGTTTCGAATGACAAGATTCTTGTCATGAACACTATTGCGCAGGCGTAGGCGTAACGCCAAAATGGCGAAGACAGTGGAGGATTTGTTTCACGATGGCATGCAATTTTCTTTAGCAAAATTAGGATATCCCAACCTAGAACTGAAAAAGAAACAATATGACGTGTTGGAGCGATATGTGTGGACAAAAATCTGCGCTGAATATGTTACCAACGGGCTGTGTTGTCAAGTGTTGCCTGGGATTTTCGATTAGGATTTGTGTAACGTGGAAGTGTAAAGCAGATTGTGTCGCTGCTGAATGCACTGATCCGGGATTAGTTTCAAATGTTAAAAGACTGTCTTTGTTTTGTATCGTGACGTGGAAGATGAAGGAGAGCGAAACACCAGATTCTAAAACGAGATTCTTTCCAAAAGAATAAATCATTCTTTTAATCATAAGACTATGTCTTCTTTGAAGAATCTTTCAAGTTAGATTCTTCGTCACCAGAAAAGGTTTAGGATTCTTTCAAAAGAAGATGAGTTCTTTGGGTAAGAGTTTCCTTGCTGTTCTAAAGAAGTAGAGGTCTTGAGGGAAGTATCATTTTGCTGCTTTTCATTATTTTGTATAAACAGAAAATGACTGTTCTCCACCAAATAATTAGAATTCTTGAATACAGATGTATACTTCTAGTTGGATAAACATGTTGATTTTGAGAATATTATTCTTCCATGAACATATCCTTTCCAAATTTAGGAAATATATATACAGTGTACATACATACACAAGGCAATACATGCAAGCCATAATCACAAAAACAAGTCTCCTAAATTTCACTACAATAATTAATGTTGCAGAACAAATAAAAATTTCTGAAACACTAATGATTTTGAAAAATCTACGCGGCATGAAATCAGCCAAACTATTCAGTGAATGAGCTAAGTCCCTAGAAATGAAAACAGTTTGTAAGCTCAAACTAACATGAAAAAGAAATTCTTTTGAGGGGATGGTGTAGATCTCAAAGTGAAATAAAATAAATGAAAACTGTTACACAAAAACAATTTTTGTAATTAAAATCTATCACTGTCCATTTTCCTTATATCACTTCTATCCCAACAAAAAAGATTAGCCGATCTGGAACTAATTGAAAGCACACACCCAAAAAAACAGCATTAAACAGGGCTGTTATTAAATTTTCACCTGCAATATATCAAAAACTGATTCTAGTTTTCATTTCCTTCACAATGTGAGCTCAGGGTTAACAGCTGGTACAGGTGAATGTCCGAATGTCCTTTATGGCAGCCCTGTGAAAACTTTCCAGTGTGACAATTTAATTGACCACATTAGTAATAGTACAAATTACTACATACCGGTGACATAACATGGTTTGACATGGTATGAGTTAATTGCCTGACCCTTGCCTGACATGGTCATGTTCTGTACTATTTCTCGCCTGTTGTGCGACAAATCAAGAAGTGGACTCAGGTGTCAAGGTTTCCATTAAGTTTGAAAGTAGAAGGGACCTTGTGACAGAGTGAGCAGGCACCGCTATATATAGTCTGGCTTTTGATCTTGAGACCTCCTTTGAGCAATGGTGGGTACTGTACTCAGTGCAAGACAGGGGCCAGTACCCAGGTCCCAGCTTGTAATAAAACCCTTGCATGTAGGTTAGTTCAAGCTCCTGTGGTAGTGTAACTGTTAATACATGTAATAAGAGGCTGTTAACTTTAAGCTAAAAGAGTAGAGACACCTTTTCTATACAGGGCATTTTTCTTTTTTTTGATGAATGCTAAATACATACTCTTAAGTAACTCAGTGCAGACATGACGATGTTGGCCTTCTTGGATACTCTAGGTTAACCATGTAATGTACCCCAAACAGAGCAGAAAGACTCTGTTTGTATGAAGTTACTTCCAGAAGAACCTCATTGTCAACAATAATGAAAAGCTGTTGTTCATAATCGTCAGTCTCTGGGCAAAGCATATGAACATCCCCACTTAAAACTGTTTAATTCACATAATAGAGAGATGAACACCGAAAGGTCAATAAAAATATGTATCAAGCAAAATAAAAACTGCAAAAGCCAAAAGTTCTTCATGAGGTTAAGACTAGTCATCCTTAATGCACTTTATATGCCATTTTTACAGATAAGCGGAGGTCAGTACTTCTTTTAAACCATCAAACTTGACAGATTGGATGTAACAATATTATATATACATTGTATATTATCCTGAGAATGTTCATTTCCAAACATAACCCCCCAAATAATGTCATCCTTTCCTCACTGCCAAAGGCTTTCTGTAGGGTGGCCAGCACCATACAAGGTTTGAAATGGTACTATTCTCTTCAACTCTCTGACTAGCAATGCAAAAAAGCCTAAGACTGTTGATTTTAACACTCCAAACAGGACTGGATACTTGTCTACAACCTTGAACCTAAACATTTCTTTTGTTGGCATAAAAAATAAATTACATTAAAAACTGTTGACAACTGTACATACCAACATGAAGAAGTCAGTCTGACTTCAAAATAGACAGTATAATTTACTGACTAACATAAACGTCAACTGACAAAATTTAAATTGAGGGGACGTGTGGAATACGTTCTCAAGTGACTAGAAATACTGCACAGTCTGCAATGTTGCCGTCTCCTTTTGTTTAACAAAATACCCCCGGTAGTTATAATTTATCGGAAATATAGGCTGCTGTAAAGTTGCTCCCAAACACACTGTAAAAGCATAAAGTCTGTTTCTAGATAATAAAACTAAATGAGCCAGGTAGTTCATTGATGGCAGCACTTAGCTCTGTTTTCTGTAGAGTAACAAGGGGTATCACTGATCCCCTTTAACCCCTGGGAGTGAGACTTGGCAGATTTTACTCTGTCTAATTCCAGGGAGATTCTAGTCGTCAACTGTGGTCATCCTAGGGCGTTTTAGGTGTCAATGGGTTAAGCAGTCAAAAACTTTGTCCCTTCCATTAAATGGGATGCTAACATCACAGAATTTGTTACAAAGTCTATCAAACATTTGGCAGTATTAAGTTGTATGCGGGTACATATAGAGAGGCAACATGGATTAAAGTTAGAGAAAACTGAGAGATGATCAAGACCAACCTCGTTCCCAGGGTCTCTTTTCTCTGCCTCCTTTGTCCTCAATGACAAAGGAGGCAGAGAAGGGAGGTTGGATAAAGACCTGGCCTCAGTTGTTCAAAAAGTGAATAGCGCTACCCACCAGGCCCCAGTTGTTCAAATAATGGATACCACTATCAGCCGGATAAGTCACTATCCAGTGAATCAGTAATAGCGGAACCAACTGCACTTTCCAGTGTATAGTTATTTGTCCGGTAGATAGCGTTATCCACCTTTAGAACAACTGGGGCCAGATAAATCACTATCCAGCAGATAAACACTACCAAAACTAATTGAGTTATCAACAAAACAAAGTTCAAAGTTCAAGTTTATTATTATTATTATTATTATTATTACATTATCCAGTAGATAGTGATTTATCCAGTGGATAGCACTATCCACCCTTCAAACAACTGGGGCCCGAACTCATACAGTCAACCAACCTTTGAAGTCTCAAACACTTGATCACTGTGGCTTCAATAAGCAAATAATAACCGCCACCCTAATTAATACTGTGGGCTGAGCAATTACGGAAAAAAAACTCCTTATGTAGTAGTATGTTAAGGCACATGTACTTCAGAAAGAAGTACTTAATTACTCAAGAGAATGGTGTCATTTTTGTAACTGACTTTTAAGTGCCACAAGTAAT
>NC_090888.1:46956491-46958991 GCF_036669925.1 Montipora capricornis | reverse complement strand
TTAAAGTGGTACTACGACCAAAAAAAAATTTTGTTTTTCCTTTGGATTTCAAAACTATGTTAACTAAAGACTAACTCACCCAAGTTTTAAGTTCTGATTTTAAAAAGACACCTGTTTATTTTAGCTGGAATTTTCTTATTTATTGGTCCGCCATTACTAATTTCAAAATCTTGAGAGAGCTGGGTCGAGGAGAAAATGACGTCAAACACTCACTAGTTTAAGAATGCAATGCGTGTGTACGCGGCCTAATTAATATGCAGTACGGGAGTTTCGGGCTTTCAGACTTTTCAACCCGTGTTTTGCATATATAATAAATTGCGTTTACACGCTGAAATTTTAAGCTAGTGAGTAAATGACGTCATTTTCTCTAGATCCAACCCTCTGAGGTCCAATCGGCCAGTTTTGAACGTGAGTAATGGCGGACCATGAAATCCAAAACTTACACTCAAAATAAACAGCGTTTGGATAAAACTCAAAGCTCAAAATTTTGCCAGTTAGATGTTAAGCGAACACGCTTTCAAAATCAGAAGAAAAAAAGGAAATGATTTTTTGATCATAGTACCACTTTAAATATTCTCTCATACTGAGCTTGGGGTGCCTGTGGTATAAACACTCGGCTATTACCGGAGTATCGAAAGGTTTACACTAAGCTTATTCAGGGGGCTGGACAATCTGCGAGCCACGCAAATTTCGCATTTAAGTCTAAGCACTATTTCATATAGCGCTGATAAACTGTCATTAAGTCAAAGCACCCATTTTAAAACGGTTAGGTTTTTTGTGTGATTCACATGTTGACTCGCCATCTTGGCTCGCATGATTCGCAGTCATGGCTCGCATGCCTCGCTGGATCGCACATTGTCCAAACCCCTTATTCAGCAAGACGAACTAACCAGATGTTTTAGCGAAACGAGGTTAGGCGTTATGAATGGCGAAACAACTCATATCGCTAGCGACTTACTGCGCAACTGAGTTGAGGCGCTTGTGTCAGAACTGGCCGCGGCCAGACCCGTCGGTTTGCAATTTGAAGGAACACTTGGATGATACATGTATTAATCTCTGGCATTCTTTTGGAGAGGTACGTGTCATCCTCGAAGTGTGTTAGTTCCAAATTCCCGCTTGCGCGGTCAGCTCTGTCAAATAAGCGTCCTAAGTGAATGACTAAAACGAAATGCTACACGTTCCTGGATCATCCCTTTTCCTGACTGAGCAGAAGAACAAAATTCACACAAAATCCCATAGCTTCTCCACTCGTACTTGTTAAGGGAACACCGTTCATAAAAAGTTAAACTTGCCCTCTCTCAGTTGTTAAAACCGTCCACAATTTCTCTTTGATATGCCTCATTTTGAAATTTCAACTGGCTTTCAATACTTGACGCGGAGAGCACGTGTAAGGCTGGTCTAATTTGCATTGGGCCGGAAATCAATAAGAGTTGAGACATTTGACAGCTGTTGACAGTCCAAAGCCGAGGGACAGAAAGAATCGTTTCGTTTGACTGTGTGGTAGACGTAGTTTAAAGGGGCACATACTAAATTTGCTGTTTTGGGGTTAAACGGGGTAGAAGCCTCAATTAGTACTTTAGCTCACACGTATATCATTCCTGACAACCCACTGACAAGATATGGAATATATTTATTGCATAAAGAGCTATTCGTATTTAATTTTTGGGGACTTTCTGTGGACACCATCGCCAGTTTTTTCAAGTTGCAATCCATTTCCATCCTCTCCATCCTTGGCCGCAAACAACAATAAATAGTTTCAGTGCACTTCAGTTGTTATTGGCAACAAAGCTACACCATTATTTTTTGGTCTTGATTGATACAAAGACGTATTTTAGTGTTTTGAAGTTTGACTGACATAACGTGACACTGCCCCTTTAATGAAAATATCTAAACATTTGCCACGAAATATAACGAAAAGATTAAGCCTACAGCTAACCCGGTTATCGCGTACTTTTCTCTTATTGCAATAATGAAATTTGTAAGTACATTTTCTTTGTGCAACATCGCATTAAAGTTGAAACATTAATTATAAGAAAATCATACAACTAAAGTTGATACAAAAGGCTTCAGTTTAGACCAACCCCCTGATGGAAAGGGACTACTGCCCCTAATGAAAAATGGAGATAAAGGGGGGAGGGGGGCTATCCAAAAAATGGATAAATTCCTGTCAAGTTCAACTCTCAAGCGATCTTGGCAACCTGCACCTTCTGGGTAATTTCTTATCCAGAGGAGAGCTAGAAGGATTCTCCTGCTCGTACACAGCTACTGAAAAACAACTTTTGCTTTCACAGTTTTCAGAGGATTATTATGGTCACAGTAAATTGGGTACCTATTAGTTAACTTTCACATTGCTGTTTTGGGTTATAGTATATAATTTATTAAACTGGTAAATTGTAGTTTCAGAAGAGATTAGCCAATAACCTAATCTTCGACAGGCATCAGCACTTGGGCTCATCCATGACGGACCCTGTTAATGCTAAATTGTCTCCATGTTACATTG
>NC_090888.1:46941491-46953991 GCF_036669925.1 Montipora capricornis | reverse complement strand
TAGTATTGGACTTCACTAAGAGTTCACTGATATAACGTACAGACACCGCAGAGAAATCACAGAATGTTGTCTGACATGATGGTTGACTAGGCGCTACTGACAAATCCATCGTCGCCAAGACTGACGAGTGCAAACTATCTTTCAGATTCACTATTTTTTCGGAGAAAAAGGTGGCAAACTTCTCAGACAATCCCTGGGGCGAGTCACATGCTGGTAAGAGCGGGGCTGACTTGACCTTGAAAAGGCCATCAATCATTCTAAAGAGCTGCTTCTGATCAGATCCTGAAATTTGATTCTTGTAGTATTCTTGCTTTGCAGAATTTAACGCATCACTGTAAATGCGGCACTGATCTTCAAATATCTGGCGATGGATCTCTAAGCCAGACTTGACATATTTGCGTTCCGCCTGGCGCTTAGCTCTCTTCAGAGACCTCAAGTTGTCATCATACCATGGCGAGTAAGGACGTAGTGTCACAGTACGAGTGCGAACAGGAGCATGTAATTCAATGAGATTGCTTAGAACCTTGTCATATTGATCAGTCAATACATTAGGATCTGTGCATGCGTTTAAATCAGAATTATATAATGCAGAATCCTTTAAATTCTTGTTCCATAAATCCAAATCTATCTTGCGCAATTTTCTACATTGAAACGTTCTTGTTGTAGCACAGGGCTTAGGTATATCAGCGGTGCACACTATGGCACTATGATCCGAGATCTTGTTAGGAAAACAAACAATTTCTGGAAGGCCACGTAATAGAGAATCATCATGCCTTACTAGAACTAAGTCAAGGGTGTGTCCACGTTTATGGGTTGGGCCCACAACCCTTTGCTCAAACCCAGCTGCTTCCAACATGTCCAAAAACTTCAAAGCATCAGCATCCTCGCGATTGTCAACATGAAAATTAAAGTCTCCGGTAATTATCAGGTTGCAAGGCGAAGCCGCAAGATTCTCGAGTAGAATAGAAAAGTCATCGCAGAACATGCCGACATAGAGTTTGTTTTACTTTGAGGGCGGAGGTCGATATACGGTAACAAAGCGCATTGAAGACGTAGGAGTAGAAATAGATATATCCATGTACTCAAAAGCATTAAACAGAGTGATCTCATTTTGTTTAATATTTAGCCCTTTCCTCAAAAAGAAACCTACACCACCACCACGCCGCATTTCTCTAGGTAGATGAATGAAGTTGAAGTCCTGAAGGGAGTTTATAATATCAGCCAGAGGTGGGTCAGAGATATTGTCAGTAGTGAGCCAGGTTTCAACCACAGCTAATATGTCGATCCTCTTAGATATAACCAGGTCACACACAGATGATGACTTTTTGTTCAAAGAACGGATATTCCAAGTTGCGAACTTTAAGCATGGTGCCCGATCAGATGTTTTCTTGGCAATGTTTACATGGACAAGGTTGGATGAATTCCTAGCATTGTGAGTGATGATTTTCGGTGAGTAATCATGACGTGATGTAACACGAACAGAAAGGTGTTGCTCATTGTTCCTAGAATCCTTAGCCGTGACAATGATATGCAAATCTGGAGAAGTTGAGCAAGCCGAAATGCAATCTATTAAGTTAGAAGAGTTTCGATCCCTAATAAATCCTCTGAAACCCCTTGTTCTCCTGTTCGAAGAAATCTGCGTGTTAATGGTGCTTTGTACTGATTGATGCCACTGGATGCTAGAATGCAAGGGTGGGTTGACAGATAAGCCATTTCGTTGTAAGTCACCGCAAGATCTTGTGTTGACTCTGATATGCAAATCTGGAGAATTTGAGCAAGCCGAAATGCAATCTATTAGGTTATTAAAATTTCGCTCCCTAATAAAACTTCTGAAAAGTCTTGTTCTCCTGTTCGAAGATGAAGACCATGAATAATAATTTATTTGTGCCCAATCATTGCTAGAATTCACATTAAAAATATTAATGGTATTTTATATCATTTTTTAACTGAATAAAACAGTGAATATATCAAACAACTGTCAACAATGATGAATAGTGAACCAAAACCTCACCAGATTTTGAAACATTGCGATGGTAGACATGGTTTTTGGACATCTCAACAAACCAGTGCAAGAAGCTGTGCAAAAAGTGTGATATAGTTCCTCAGTTTTGCTAGAGTGCCAAGCTGTAAGAACAAGGTGTCCAATGATATATATATTCTAAAACTATGAAAAGACATTAATATTTATGTGAAATTCAGGCAACTTAAATGACTTCATCCTGCATGTAGCTAAATTTTGATCAAGATTTGTCCCCCCACCATCATTATTTATCATCAATAGGTTTAAAATACAAAGGAAATTAATGGAAATCGAGCAATAAATATTTAGGTTGGATTCATTTTAACTTAAATTTAACTTAGAAGTACAACAGTTACAGAGTAAATTGACTACTGGGTGCAAATGTACAGATTTGATGCAGTCAGTCAGGGAGCAGGGGTGGCACAGTGGTAAGAGCACTTGCCTCCCACCACTCGATATTTCAGTGTCATATGTGGGTTGAGTTTGTTGGTTCTCTTCTCTACTCCAAAAGGTTTTTCTCCGGGTACTCCGGCTTTACCCCCTCCACAAACAACATATTTGATTTGATTTGATTTGAGTTAATTTCATTAGTTTCCCAAATTAGTGCTCTGATGCTAAATCCATTGACACTTAAATATATTTAGTTGTTGTTATTATGATTATTACAACTTGATAAAAAAAAAATTATACATAATTCCTAAGCAGCAGACAAAATTGGTACCATTAGGCAGGCTTTTAGCTGCAAAACATACGAAAATAATTTATTACCAGTATATGAGATCATTTATTTTGAGTAATCTATGCTAATTTCAAGGTTGTTTACTTACGCCCTCCTTCTATAATTAGGCAAATTCCAGCTTCCATAGGCACTAGAATATCGTGTTTGTCCTGCAACCAAGACGAGTTCGATAAATCCTCGCAGTTGTACAACAAAGCCCTGAAATCCAGCGGGTACAACGAACGAATCCATTATGTTGAAAATCAAAACCAAGAAAGGGCAAAATCCAGAAACAGGTCAAGAAACATCATATGGTTTAATCCACCATACAGTCAGAATGTTCGAACGAACATCGCTAAATCATTCCTCTGCCTGATTAACAAGCATTTCCCAAAGTCATACAAACTCCACAAAATATTCAGTAGAAACAACCTCAAGGTCAGCATTATGCCAATAGTGAACACCTATTATGAGGCCCTCCACCCAGTCCATGCATGTGCAATTGCTAGCGGCAATGACTCATCCCAGTAGAGTGCTCTATTTGGACATGAAAGCAAAAGCTTTGTAATGCCAAAGAGCTTTTTCTAACTGCATATATATAACTTCATATATATATACTATATAACTATATATCTAACTATATGTATATATGACTTCACACAAGTTTAGGTTTCAAGAGTAACCAACGTTTTAATGTTACAGAACTGTTTCGTATGGTACAAGTACCACACTCATCAGGAGGGTCTGAATGGGGGTACCTCGATAACACTAAACACATACGTTTTTGGCTCTGTAACACAGAGCAGTCAAGTTTTAGGCATTTTAACACTAACAGTAAAAAATTATCTGTAACAGTAAATTTTATCCAGAAGGAAACAAAAACGGCTCCGAAAAGGGCAATGTTATTTTGTTTAGCATATCAAGACGATTTTGGCCACTTTCCGAAGATTCCTGATCTTTTCGGAAGATTTCCGAAGGTTCCCGAAGACAGCCGAATATCTCCGAAGACTACTGAAGATGAAGAGACCCCCAAAGATGTCCGGAGAGTTCCGAAGTTTTCCAAGGAGTATTCCGAAAATTTTTGACTATATTTTCGTTGTAATACTCACATGCCTTTCACATGTGAAAGACGTATTTTAACAGTGTAAAGAAACGATTTTTTTCAAGGAGAAAAATCAATGTACTTCACTCTATGTCATTCACTTTATATAAAAACAGGCTCTTTACCGCCAGAATTCCCAATGAAATGAGCTAGACCAAAAATTTAGCACTTGCCATTTAATTCACTTTGGCCTTCCTGTCCAAGAAGAAATGGTATTCCCATTTCCCACTGCTGTTGTGTAACAATGCTGTAATTCTCCGTTTTCCCGTTGGACCTACCCTGCAATCTGAATGGTTTTAGCTCAAACTCCGCTACGCCAAATTTCAATGCAAGCTTGTTAAGCCAAAGAAATTCCCTAGGATGTTTCTTGAAAGCTGCCACGCTGGATTGCTTTGAAAGGTCGAAAGTGATCCTGCTTCTATGCCTTTCGAAAGCAAAACCCTCCTCTTCTATAGAAGCTCACGAGAACTTTGACAACACCGGAGGAGAATCCACTCAACGCCGATGCCGCCATCGCTGCCCTGATATTTCGACGCTGACCAGAGGATCGTAGGCTCCTGGTACGAGGTAGTTCCCCAGTGCTACCCAGGCTTCCCAAAATAGACAGAATACTGTTGCACATTGGGTCAAAAAAAGACACTACAGAAGCTTTGAGAGGCTTTGAGTACGGGTTCAAAGGTCATGAGTGATTTTATTACCGATTTTCGTAGAGCAGGGAAGAATTTACAATGCCAAAAGAGTGTGGGACCCTATGGGGTCTCCCTCCAAACACTTAGGAGTATTTTCTCCAGAAAAAGTAAACATTAAAAGTTTTGGTCAATTTCACAGCAAACACTAAAAATTATGGTCGAATAACACTAAACACTAAACCCCATTCAGACCCACCCACAACATTTCTAAGGACATGCAATTAGTTCCTATCGAGAAAACAGAAACTCGATCCGTAAGGCCAGGGAAGCTTCGTTAATTTCCAAAGGCAGGACAATTGATCCCAACGGTCTTAATATCCGCGAAGAAACGTATTACATTTCAGTTTGTTATTTGCAGTCACTTCCGTTATTTTTCCGTTACTCTTAATTTGTCATAAATGCCATATTTTATCACATTTTTCCGGTGTTACGACAACATCCATTTACTCTATATAATATGTACATAGAAGCAATCCAATGTAAACTGTCATTGTACCTGAAGAAGGCTGGTTTGGCCAGTCGAACGATAGTACACCTCTAAAACCAAATCTACGTTGTATCGGCTCTTGCTCAAAATACTTAGTCCAGTGTCTAAGAATCCTAATATGATAATCTAGTTAATGGTTTACGCGGCTACAAAAGTGTTTGGAAATTACGCGCAATGTTCAAGGTCGGCGAAATTACAGCTTTCTGCATTTTTCCGAGCACTTGACTGTCTTTCCTCACTGTTTCCTTCCCACCAACTTGCTCATCTTTTCTTCCAACCCTATGGAATATCCACAAAGAACGTCCATAATAATATTAAACTGTTCTATTCTTTGAATTGCTGTTATAACTCATATCTGAGAGGGCCATACTGGCGGGCCTTTTCCGTGTCTTTCTCTATGCGATTTGTTGCCTATGGGCAACTCATTTCCAGTGTTGTGATCTTCTTGTCTTTGTGGTAAATGATGAGGGCATCTATCCTGTTAGCACGTACTTCAGTATTTTCCGCCTACACGAATAGTAATGTAGTACACTTCAGGGCAGCTAAATTTTATCACATTAATACTACCAAAATTTTTCCACAGCTGTAAAAAATAGCAGCAGACAAAAACACTCGACACTAGCGTAGCCCGTGATGAAATCAAGCTTGTTTGACTTCACTCACGGTTAACCTCGCAGAGTCGCTTGCAAAGCGAAAAAGGAGCGAAGTGACAGTGAATGAGCTTTCTCATGAACGGAAAAACAACATTGAAACAAAAACACTTAAGAGTCAATCTCCCTTACCACTGCGTGACATGTGGCACAAGGTCAAAAAATTAATCCTGATCATTTTTTTGTCCAGAGAAACCTGATATAACTTTTAAGTTCTGGAGTTTTTCTATTTTCGAGAAAAGCTCGAGAAACTCCAGGCGGCTCCTGAAATGGAAAAATCACCAAAATGGCGCCTCAATCAAGGGCCATAGAATCAAAACTCTTCTGACGGCGCAAAAGAAAATACACTTTTCCTTGTTTTGTAATTTGCTTACGGAGAGAAAAAGCTGATGATTAAGGCCGGATAGAAACAGATAGCTATCGATTTAAAATTACTTGTGAGAGCTCAAACATTTGCCGAAATTTCGGACTTAAAAAATCCCAAATTGCGACCCATTTTCAAACAATCATAAACATAGGCGGTAAAATTCAGAATTGGCTGAAACTTCGGATTTTCACGACTTAAAGGCATGTATTCAATGATAACAAAAAATATACTTTGGTAAAACCTGATTCCGTGGGGAGCGGCCCGACAAAAGTTTGCTATAATCAGTCAATATTCAATTAGCAAATGTGAAACAAGTGTGAGAGAAATCTTGTGAAAACTTGGTAATTCTTCTTACAGATGTTCTATTTAAGTTACTTTATGCTGTAATAGCAGCTTAACATACTATATAGATTCTTGGAGGCAGTTTTTTAGGTTAACTGACTGCTTTGCTTGCTTTCTTGCCGCAGCGAAATGTGATAAACTCGTAATTTCTTGTGCTCTTTTCCAACCAAACTGACTCCACGGCGATCTGCTAAAACGTTATTTCGCTAGTCCTAGGTTTGTTTTTTTTTTCGGATTTACGTACAGATTTCAGATCTCAAGAAGGTGGATTTCTGCTGCTGAAACAGTAGGGAAGAAAGCCGTGTATGCATCGTATGACTCATCGATGCTGTCACGTAATCTTTCACATTATCAGCGTCCACCCATTTTTGAGGGATAGGAAATCCCCAAACAATATCCGAGGAATACATTGCCCTCTTTCTCCCGTGCGTACATATAAGAATTTCGCTGGAAAAATGTACATGGAGAATTGTGTTTCAGGATTGCTTTTTATAACAAAGACAGTGGGAGTTATCGGGTATCCCGTAATGCGCATAGATGTCGGGAACACTTCCGAGCTCTTTTGAAAGTGTGGACTTGATTAAAAAAGTGTAGGATACACTCACAGATTACGATTAAATCAAACTGACAACCCGTGTTTGGAAAAGGTCCTAGACTTGTTACCAGGCAAGACAATTTTCTTAAATTGACAGCTCATTTTGAATTAGGCGGTGTTTCACATTAGTCGGTAGTATCTCTAATTTAGTTTGATGTTTATTTGAAATATGGCGAACACTTGCTCTTTCCAGAGATTAGTTGGTGGTCAATGTGGCAAAGATCCACGAGCTCGAGGAAGCAAGAAAAATGACAACATTAATATTAGGGCCTTTTATACGAGAAAAAATAAGCCGCGGCTAACTCTGGCCGCTGCTTACGTAAGCTGCAAACACCCCGTATAAATGGTACAAAATCTACGTTCACGGCTTTCTCAAGTCGCGGCTTATCCTGGCCGGGGAGTTTATACTCGTATAAATAGTTCCTTTCGCGGCTTACGTAAGCCGCGGCTTATTTTCTCTCGTATAAACGGCCCTATTGTGTCGTTTCTGTCTTGTAAGAAAGAACTTGAATTCTGGAACACAAGCGCTCCCTAGGGCTGACCGCCGCAAGCGGAGATGATATTGAAGTTGGTCTCATTTTAGCAAGATCTTCAATTTTTAGTTACCTTCGAAATATTTCTGACTTGAACATATGCCCCGCACATCGTTATTCGTTGTGAATTGGTTGGCGCAAGTCGCAAGTCCCGAGCCGCGGACCGAGGGATAGGTAAATCAGCGATTGTACAAGACATAGCTCCCACGGCTGCAGGATCTCTTTATAAGGCAGTCTGTTCTTCTAAAGTCATGGAGCACACATTAGGGTTAGCCAAAGAAGACAACGTGACTAACATCGTGGACGAGACAATGATGAACGCCCTTGCTGAATGCTACCGCGCAGCCGACGACTCTTGGGAGACATGCCGACAAATCCTTTCTATAATGGCAGACAAGCTGACCTTAAATCAGTTACGTCGCTGGATCCCTCACCTGTCGCAGCATTGTTTTACTGAGGACACGCGCCATTGCTTGGTTTTCGGGAGAGGCTTGCCTGTGCACTCAACACCCTCGCCTAGAATGAAAGTTTCCTTGGCGCAGATACATCACTTCGTGGCTTTTATTACCAGTCCCCATATTGTCCAAGATTTGCCGTTTGGGGAAAGAAGAATAACATTGTCTACTAAAGAGACAGTTAAAGTTGCGAACGTGGTTCGAATGCTAATTCCAGAGCGAATTGTCAAGCAATATACAACGTATTGTGAGGAGTCGCAATTCAAGCCACTGAGTCGGGCTACACTCCTCCGCATTTTGAACGTTTGCGCCGCGTCCGTTCGTACCTCTCTTCAAGGGATTGACTATGTCAGTTCCGCCGGAGTGGAAGTATTTGATGAGCTGTGTGATGTAGCGGAAACACTTGGGGAAGCTGAAACTGCAGGAAAACAACCTACGCGCTAGTAAGTGCTATCTTAAAAGTGACTACAAGGGGAGAGGTTTATTTGTACGATTAATTTATGATGTATCTTATCCAGCGCGGCGGGTTCTCTTTTTGATGTCGAGGTTTCGGCAAAGGCGTGCACTGCGTGACGAAATCTTACCTTCAAAACTCTACACGAGACTGTGCTACGCTGGGTAGCATTTACTAAACCACTGGATTAGTTTCTTTTAAAAATGTGACCTTAGACGATAGGATAATCCTCAAGTAATTTTTTTCTTTAACCATCTGCACAAGCCAATATCGTAGAGTACATTTCAGAGCAGATATGACGTAGTCTTGAGCGTTTTAGTTTCCGGCCTGCCGCGACTTTCGAATATAAGCTCAAACATAGACGAATACTAAACACTTATTTTTTCACTTACAGGTCCATGTTTCGAAAACTTCATCAGTAACAGATCACTGTAGATCATTCGCTTTAAGGTGGCTCAAAGCAGTTTCCAGCACTTTCCAAGAAATTGGAAATTTCCTAAGTATTGGAATGTGTTGGAAACTGTTTTGAGCCACCTTACACGGACCCAAAAGAGCCTTTGTTTCAAGTTACTTGTGATCACCAGCACAATGACGTTTGTGAGCGGTGTGCAGTATTGGCGTCAACTCTAACCGCATTGAGGCTGGGTTGACTGCGAAATATCATAACTTGGCAACTACTGTGCGGGAAGAGGTGGAGTTTCGTGTAAAGAATGCCAAAACGGCTATAATGGCATGGAAGGCTCATCTTCTTCTCTCCGTGAACCAGGATGAAGCCAGAGTGCAAGCGCTTGAAGAACTGGATGAGACGTCAGTGTTCATAGTGCAAGACTGGGCTATGAAATACCTGCCCAGAAAGTTCCGCGAAAGTCAAACCGATTGGTTTGGAAAACGAGGCATTCCATGGCACCTGGCAGTTGCCACGAGAGTCGCCGTAATGTCTGATGTAATCAGACAGCTGAAGATAATCATGCCGGAGCTGAAGACAGTTTATTATCGTTATCACTGCGGCTTCACTTTGGTGTGCGCTAAAATACTTGGCCTCCAGTATGGCGTCAATATCAAGCGCCTGGATTTTTCGGATCCGCAAGCAGGCAAGGCCTCATGTGATCGGCAGGCAGCAACATTTAAGTCGCACATGAGAATCCATCTTAATGCAGGCAACGATATTGAGACTGCAGCACAAATGAGAGGTGCGATCCTTTCGTGTGGTGGAGTATCTGCCGTAAACGTTGTATTGTGTGAATGCGTGGAAGTATCCTGCGAGCCATCAGCAAAGATAGAAGGCATCAGTCTGATAAGGAATGTTCAGTTCGAGGAGAGTGGTTTAGGGGGCTGGAAGGCGTATAAACTCGGCCCTGGAAAGCAAATTCCTACCTGCCGTAAACGTTGTATTGTGTGAATGCGTGGAAGTATTCTGCGAGCCATCAGCAAAGATAGAAGGCATCAGTCTGATAAGGAATGTTCAGTTCGAGGAGAGTGGTTTAGGGGGCTGGAAGGCGTATAAACTCGGCCCTGGAAAGCAAATTCCCAAAGGAAAGTTGAATATTCCGTCTATATCCCAGCTTCCAGCCCTTACAGGAGTTACTCAGTCTAACTCGTGTAGCTTTGCACCAGTAAAGGAAAGACGCACTAAAGCAACCAAGCAGGATCTGCCTCCGGAAAAACAACAACAGCAGCAGCAGCAACAGTGAGAAGTTAGGAAGAGGAATCTATTAGCAAAGAGGAGATTTTCACTTGCCCGGAAGAAGGTCGCGTTCAGACATTTCTGAGGTACTCATCAATGCAGCGGCATTTAGATTGTGGGCGACACAAGCGTGCGGTGGAACGAGACACTTTATTTGAGGTGTATGCATGGAAACTTCAAGTGCAATGTCAAGCCCATCCACAGCTCAGTTGTTCTGAACAACCACCCTCCATGACCGGCCCATTACCAAAGGGTTGGGCTCTCAAGTCGAGTACTTCCAAGAGAGTCAGATTTACACATAAATAAAGAAAGTTTAAGATGGACAAATTCCAGCAAGGGGAGAGCTCAGGAAGAAAGATTGATCCTGCTTTGGTTGCACGTTGACTCGAGGGAAAACCTCTCAGATTGCTGGCTTTTTCTCGAGAATTGCGTCGAAGAAAACTCTCTCTGGTGAAGAAGATCATAAGGAGGCATTGATGGGTGCTTCTGAGGAGGCAGCGATACAAGAGTTGACAAATGTGGTTGCTCGGGAATTTTTGCCACTTCACCCTGTCATGTGGGATGGGCGGAACCTGTGTGAAATGGCCTCAGATAGCAAACTTGACAAGTTATCCCTTGCGCAAGTAAGAGACATCTGTGCTGACCTTAATATTGATACGAAGGAGATACAGTCCAGCGCAAGCAGCCATATGTGGAGAAAATAGACGCCTACTGTCAAACTTGCAGTTGTAAAGTAACGAAGTGAATGGGTGATGATCCAACTATTGGGCAGGAGGAAATTTGATCTCCTTATGTGTTTATCACTGAGAGGATCGCTATATTGACGTCAATAGTCTCAGCCCGGGAAGGCTAGTGAAACGGAATAGCAAGAACAACACGCTGTTGTAATAGAATGGATTTCAAATATCTGTCAGACATGTTGTTTCAGCGAAATTCGCGTTTCTGTTGGTTTAGATTAGCGAACAAATAAGAATGGAGTGGATGTTTTGTTGATAACGTTTCGTAAATGTCAGTGAGAGGGTGTGCTCTTTGTTTTTGTTTAATTATCGAATCTAATTGAGAAGTAAAGCGCGCTAGGTTACATGCTGTCTGCCGCTGATTTTGGCCTCCTGATTGGCTAGTTCTTTTGCATTAATCGCCCTGGCCACGAACTTCCCTTGGCGGTGACACATTTGGTAATGCAAGTACACGCGTCGGCGAGAGAAGTGCGCGAACAAGGATGAAAACCGATCAAACGTTCAGGACAAAATGGATTTTATGAGATGTGTTTATCCCTCATGAAAGCTTCGATTAATTAAAGTAATATTACAATATAACCTCAAAGTAACAAAAATGGAACCTGCGTCACGTGGCCAGACAAATTATGGAATGTAAAATTGCGTGACAAAACATCTGCTGTGAATCGCTTTATTCTTGTTTATTTCCTGCTGCGTTTCCGATTAAAAACTACGATTTCTAGAAATGCAGGAATCTGTTAATTACACCATGACAAAAGATTTTCTTTAGTAGGAAATGGATGGTACAGTAAGTTTGGTGAATGACGCGTGTATCATTTCTTGTGGCAGCAATCCTTAAAGTAAACTTAACTGTCCGTTGATCTGAAACATTGCTTCAGGACATTTATATTGCAAGTTAAGCTGCTAATACAGCAGAAAGAAACTTAATTCGAACAGCAGTATCAAGAATTACGAAACTTTCACAAGGTTTCTCTCACTTGTGTTTGACAGCTGCCAGAGCCTTGTTGGCATATTGAATATTGAATGATTTTAGCTTTATGCTTTTTAGCTAAATCATTTCCAGCTTTACTATATACTATATCATGTTGCTGGCAAATAGCATTTAATTTACTGATAGGATCACGATATTTTGGATTACCACTATTCAATCTCTCTTCTAGTTTTGTACCAGGTCCACAGTAATTGTATTTTTTACAAGTTGGAGTTCTTAAATGCAATTCTTCAAGCTTTGACACATGTTTTTGAATATCAATAGCACTACCATAATTTTTTTTTCTGTTTGTTTTTTTTTTGTTTGTCGTATTTTTGTCGACAATTGATTAAGAGCTTCTGAACCAACTTTATTTACAAGAGGATTCAATTTGCCAGCAATCTCTCTCATCTTTTTAACAAATCTTGTTTTTCTTATTCCGCATTCAGCACAAGTACAAAAGAACATAAGTCTACCATTTTTAGCTGTTTTATAGCCACTTGGTTCAACGCATTCAGTTTGATTTTTTTGTTTAACACAATACGATTTCATTGTATATGTCATAATATTTTGTATCTGATTGTTTTGATGTAATGATGTTGATTTTTTTCTTTTAGCATGATTGACTAATACTTGAAAAGGTTGCATACCGAAACTATCAAAGTAATTTATGATACCATTTTTAACATAAGTACCA
>NC_090888.1:46908991-46936491 GCF_036669925.1 Montipora capricornis | reverse complement strand
TGAGAGTGGTTATAGCCAACTCGGCGCTACGCGCCTCGTTGGCTATTTACCATCTCATATCCAACGCGCTACCGGCTATATATATATATATATATATATATAGCCGGTAGAATGTAAAATGCTGCGTCGCCAACGAAGAATGCCACTTGCGAGCAGGATCCAAAGAAGGATACACGATGCCTTGACTTCACGTGGTGATAAATAGGTTGAATGAAAAATGGAGTCAAAAGCAAACTACTCACAGGTCCATGTTTAATGTAGAGAACAAACGTTTCGCACTTCGGGCTTCCTCAGTGTTCACAATGAGCTAAAAACTAAAAAATACTTGGCAGGAACTGAGTCGGTTTCAAGATCTTATATATGTGAAGAAGTGACAGTGACGAAATAAACAGATTGCTTAATTACACGAAATTTACAAACAAGCGCTAATGAGTAGGTGACAAAATAGGCCAGCTTATAGACAGAAAAACCACTTACACAATAGTAGATGAAGTGAACAATATAGAGTTAATTATGGGAGCTAACCATCACAGTAAAAAATTAAAAAGTATTATATCTAAAGTTATGAAGAATTTAATGGAAAAAATGTTTTGGGAAAGATAATAAATGAAAATGGCTAAAAAATGGCTAAAAATGCATGGCTAAAAAAAAAAAAATAAAATTGGCTAAACCTAATTCTATTCTTAGAGTTGAACTCTGATCGTTTGTTAAGGCCGTGGGGATGAAGAGTGCACAACTGGGAGCACCAAAAAGCTTCCCTTGTGAGTAAACGCCAATCAATGTGATCTCCACATTCATTAACAATTTTTTCGATAACAATGAATTCAAAGTCAGACATCTGGTGTTCAACCCTATTGAAATGCACGGCTAATCCGCACGTAGTCTTGTTAGTAAGCATAGCCGATTTGTGATTCCGAAACCTGATCTTGAATTCATTGGATGTTGAACCCACATACTGAACCTTACAATTCTTGCAAGTGGCCAAATAAATCACGTTTTTAGATTTGCAACCAAGATGTTGCCTAATAGTGTAATAACGATCTGTACGAGCGCTGTAAAAAATCTTATCCTCCTTGTAAATTTCGTGTAATTAAGCAATCTGTTTATTTCGTCACTGTCACTTCTTCACATATATAAGATCTTGAAACCGATTCAGTTCCTGCCAAGTATTTTTTAGTTTTTAGCTTATTGTGAACACTGAGGAAGCCCGAAGGGCGAAACTTTTGTTCTCTACATTAAACATGGACCTGTGAGTAGTTTGCTTTTGACTCCATTTTTCATTTATATATATATATATATATATATATATATATATATATATATATATATATATACAATATAAGTTGATTAAATTTTGAAATACTTATTATAGAGTTTGTTATGTTGTGCTTTAGTAATTGTTGATGTTTTTAGTAATGTATCTAATATAGAGACACCAATGTTCCGCATATCAATGCTTGTATTTCCAGCTAAATTTTTACCAACAATCAATTCAAATTTTTTGATAAGCTGTTTTGGATTTTTGAAAAATATAACATTTCCACCTCTTTGTTTTTTTCGAATTCCAGAACCTTTCATTGTTTTGACTTTGTTTTCATAATGTTCAATATATGCCTTCAATTTAACTATTCCATTATCTATTCTTTTATTTTCCATTTGTCTAGCAGCTTCCCAAATGCAACCACTTTCAAATTGTCTAGTTATAGCAGCCTTATACCCTTTTCATTGATTTCGTCTTATTTCAGCATCATTAATAATCTTATTGAGATATCTTTAACATAAGATATAGGGCTTTTTTAGATGGTTCTTTTGTTGCCATTGCAATCTATTACGTCACATTAATATGTGCATCTTGTTAAGCAGTTAAAGGTGTTTCATATGGTGTCATAACATTGCCATTAAGTGAAACATTTTTGTACAATTCATCTTCATAATAACACATTCCCTCTAAATTGTTGAAACCTGTTTGAGCCACCTCAAGATAAATTAGTGCAACGTTAACTTAGTTTTGGATTACTATCCATATACATTACGTTTCATGTTTTCATTTCTAGAGTTCTTGACAACAATGAAATAACTGAACTCCCAGAAAAAATATTCTCAGGACTCGCTTCCTTATCTTCCCTGTAAGTATATTGATACAAATACAATTTAAAAATATGATATAGCTATGCGCCTGGTCACCCCACAATTAATTGTCTGACTTAGTAGTTACAAAGCGATTCGCACAGCTGATTTAAATCAAGTCTCAAGAGTAATTAATACGGACCGTTTTAGGTCTAAGATTAAAGTACTCTTTGACCTTACCCTTCTAATGTTAATTCTACGACGCTATATAATTGAGGCCAATTGGGATTAGTTGTAATGCCACGAGTCTTATCTACCAAGAAATAGGTAAAGTAATGATCAGGGAGATCTGAGGAATAAAACTAAAATAAAATTGAAAGCACAATTGATTGCATTGTTCTTCCTTATTTAGAATTAAACAATGTTGTTGCTGGCGATTTTTTTTTTAACGAAGTGTTAATTAAGCAACGGTTTGGTACTTAAGAGCCACCTCTCTTAGGGAGGTTTAAACCAGTTTTAACACTTTCAACAAACTGTACTATTTGGTGGGATTAAATCTCGCAAAAGTTTTTACTTCATGGTAATGTTATAATGTCATATAAAACAAAAATAGATGATTATATAGATGCAAGCACCAATGTGGCGTAATGGATGACCATGGAAAAAAATAGCTTTCTAACACTAACGGCCTACATTTTGTCTCCAAACGCATATATCTTAAAAAGAAACTGGGAGACCCCGTATTTCTATTGCTGGAGAGTGAATAGCAAACTAGGATAAAATCATTTTGAAAGTTTAAAAAGATTATTTGGAGCAGATTCATAGCCACCTTCACAATTAAAAAAAATTAAGGTCTCTGTCAATCCTTTCGAGAGAATTTTTTTAAACTTTGCAGAGACTTTCGTTTTAGCCTACTAATCACTTTTCGGCAATAAAAAGTGGGAGTTACCGAGTTCATTTTAGTTATATGAGCGCTTAAACATAAGATATAGGGCTTTTTTTTACATGGTTTTTTTTTCGCCATTGTAATCTATTACTTCACATTACTATGTGCACCTTCTAAAGCAGTTAAAGGTGTTTCATATGGTACCATAACATTGCCATTAAGTGAAACATTTTTGTACAATTCATCTTTCTAATAACACATTCCCTCCAAATTGTTGAAACCTGTTTGAGCCACCTCAAGATAAATTAATGCAACGTTAACTTAGTTTTGGATTACTATCCATATACATAACGTTTCATGATTTCATTTCTAGACGTCTTGACAACAATGAAATAACTGAACTCACAGAAAACGTTTTCTCAGGACTCACTTCCTTATCTTACCTTTAAGTATATTGACCCAAATACAATTTAAAAATATGATATAGCTATGCGCCTGGTCACCCCACAAGGAATTGTCTGACTTAGTAGTTACAAAGCGATTCGCACAGCTGATTTAAATCAAGTCTCAAGAGTAATTAATATGGACCGTTTTAGGTCTAAGATTAAAGTACTCTTTGACAATACCCTTTTAATGTTAATTCTACGACGCTATATAATTGAGGCCAATTGGGATTAGTTGTAATGCCACGAGTCTTATCTACCAAGAATTAGGTAAAGTCATGATCAGCGAGATCTGGGCAATAAAACTAAAATAAAATTGAAACCACAATTGATTGCATTGTTCTTCCTTATTTAGAACTAAACAATGTTGTTGCTGGCGATTTTTTTTAACGAAGTGTTAATTGAGCAACAGTTTGGTACTTAAGAGCCACTTGTCTTAGGGAGGTTTAAACCAGTTTTAACACTTTCAACAAACTGTACTATTTGTTGGGATTGAATCTCGCAAACGTTTTTACTTCATGGTAATGTTATAATGTCATATAAAACAAAAATAGATGATTATATAAATGCAAGCACCAATGTGGCGTAATGGATGACCATGGAAAAAAAGAGCTTTCTAACACTAACGGCCTACATTTTGTCTCCAAACGCATATATCTTAACAAGAAACTGGGTGACCCCGTATTTTTATTTCTGGAGAGTAAATAGCATACTCGGATGAAACTTTCTTCAAAGTTTGAAGAAAGTTATTTCGAGCAGATTCATAGCCACATTCACATTAAAAAAAATTAAGGTCTCTGTAAATCCTTTCGAGAAAATTTTTTTAAACTTTCCAGAGAGTTTCGTTTTAGCCAACCAATCACTTTTCGGCAATAAAAAATGGGGGTCACCGAGTTCTGTTTAGATAAATAAGCGCTTAAACATAAGATATAGGGCTTTTTTACATACTTCTTTTGTTGCCATTGCAATCTATAACGTCACATTAATATGTGCATCTTGTTAAGCAGTTAAAGGTTTTTCATATGGTACCATAACATTGCCATTAAGTGAAACATTTTTGTACAATTCATCTTTCTAATAACATATTCTTTCCAAATTGTTGAAACCTGTTTGACCCAACTCGAGATAAATTAGTGCAACGTTAACTTAGTTATGGATTACTATCCATATACATTACGTTTCATGTTTTCATTTCTAGACGTCTATCCAACAATGAAATAACTAAACTCCCAAAAAAAGTATTCTCAGGACTCACTTCCTTATCTTACCTGTAAGTATATTGACCCAAATACAATTTAAAAATATGATATAACTATGCGCCTGGTCACCCCACAATTAATTGTCTGACTTAGTAGTTACAAAGCGATTCGCACAGCTGATTTAAATCAAGTCTCAAGAGTAATTAATATGGACCGTTTTAGGTCTAAGATTAAAGTACTCTTTGACAATACCCTTGTAATGTTAATTCTACGACGCTATATAATTGAGGCCAATTGGGATTAGTCGTAATGCCACGAGTCTTATCTACCAAGAAATCGGTAAAGTCATGATCAGCGAGATCTGGGCAATAAAACTAAAATAAAATTGAAACCACAATTGATTGCATTGTTCTTCCTTATTTAGAACTAAACAATGTTGTTGCTGGCGATTTTTTTTTTTTAACGAAGTGTTAATTAACAACGGTTTGGTACTTAAGAGCCACTTCTCTTAGGGAGGTTTAAACCAGTTTTAACACTTTCAACAAACTGTACTATTTGTTGGGATTGAATCTCGCAAACGTTTTTACTTCATGGTAATGTTATAATGTCATATAAAACAAAAATAGATGATTATATAAATGCAAGCACCAATGTGGCGTAATGGATGACCATGGAAAAAAAGAGCTTTCTAACACTAACGGCCTACATTTTGTCTCCAAACGCATATATCTTAAAAAGAAACTGGGAGAACCCGTACTTTTATTGCTGGAGAGTGAATAGCATACTAGGATGAATCTTTTTTCAAAGTTTAAAAAGATTATTTGCAGGAGATTCATAGCCACCTTCACAATTAAAAAAAAATTAAGGTCTCTGTAAATCCTTTCGAGAAAATTTTTTTAAACTTTGCAGAGACTTTCGTTTTAGCCTGCCAATCACTTTTCGGTAATAAAAAATGGGGGTCACCGAGTTCTTTTTAGATATATAAGCGCTTAAACATGAGATATAGGCCTTTTTAATTGGTTCTTTTGTTGCCATTGCAATCTATTACGTCACTTTAAAATGTGCATCTTGTTAAGCAGTTGAAGGTGTTTCATCAGGTACCATAACATTGCCATTAAGTGAAACATTTTTGTACAATTTATCTTTCTAATAACACATTCCCTCCAAATTGTTGAAACCTGTGTCAGCCACCTCAAGATAAATTAGTGCCACGTTAACTTAGTTTTGGATCAGTATCCATATACATTACGTTTCTTGTTTTCATTTCTAGATATCTTGACAACAATGGAATAACTGAACTCCCAGAAAAAGTATTCTCAGGACTCACTTCCTTATTTTACCTGTAAGTATATTTACCCAAATACAATTTAAAAATATGATATAACTATGCGCCTGGTCACTCCACAAGGAATTGTCTGACTTAGTAATTACAAAGCGATTCGCACAGCTGATTTAAATCAAGTCTCAAGAGTAATTCATACGGACGGTTTTAGGTCTAAAATTAAAGTACTCTTTGACCTTACCCTTCTAATGTTCATTCTATAACTCTATATAATTGAGGCCAATTGGCATTAGTTGTAATGCCACGAGTCTTATCTACCAAGAATTAGGCAAAGTCATGATCAGCGAGATCTGGGGAATAAAACCAAAATAAAATTGTAACCACAATTGATTGCATTGTTCTTCCTTATTTAGATTTAAACAATGTTGTTGCTGGCGATTTTTTTTAACGAAGTGTTAATTAAGCAACGGTTTGGTACTTAAGAGCCACCTCTCTTAGGGAGGTTTAAACCAGTTCAAACATTTTCAACAAACTGTACTACTTGGTGGGATTGAATCTCGTAAAGTTTTTTACTTCATGGTAATGTTATACAAAGTTTAAAAATATTATTTGGAGCAGATTCATAGCCACGCTAACAATTAAAAAAAATTAAGGTCTCTGTAAGTCCGCTCCAGAGAATTTTTTTAAACTTTGCAGAGAATTTCGTTTTAGCCTACTAATCACTTTTTGGCAATAAAAAATGGGTGTCACAAAATTCTTTTTAGATATATAAGCGCTTAAACATGAGATACAGGGCGTTTTTAGATGGTTCTTTTGTTGCCATTGCAATCTATTACGTCACATTCATATGTGCATCTTGTTAAGCAGTTAAAGGTCTTTCATATGGTACCATAACATTGCCATTAAGTGAAACATTTTTGTACAATTCATCTTTCTAATAACACATTCTCTCCAAATTGTTTAAACCTGTTTGAGCCACCTCAAGATAAATTAGGGCAACGTTAACTTAGTTTTGGATTACTATCCATATACATTACGTTTCATGTTTTCATTTCTAGACGTCTTGACAACAATGAAATAACTGAACTCCCAGAAAAAGTATTCTCAGGATTCACTTCCTTTTATCTCCTGTAAGTATATTGACCCAAATACAATTTAAAAATATGATATAGCTTTGCGCCTGGTCACTCCACAAGGAATTGTCTGACTTAGTAGTTACAAAGCGATTCGCACAGCTGATTTAAATCAAGTCTCAAGAGTAATTAATATGGACCGTTTTAGGTCTAAGATTAAAGTACTCTTTGACCTTCCATGACGAGACGCAGCGGGGTCTATCTGGAAGTATCCTGATGGAATGCGGGGTTTTTATCCCCGCATTCCTTTCATACTTGAAATTCGGTACAGTGGTGAATGTAACACTTTGAAAGCCCAAGGCGTTAAAGTCTGCCTTCAAGCTGTCAGCAAATGTCTTGTTAACGAAATTGGTTGACGTTTATTTCACTCAGCAGACACATGAAAATTAGAACTTTAACGATGGAAGACAACAGAGCTATTACATGTTAATTGAAAGTGTCGTTCGTACCAACGTTCGGACGTGACTCAGGATCTTTAAATTAGAGACTCATCTGGTTGTTGGTTTTTGGGTTTTATATTTTGTCCAAAGAAAGGAATTTACATAGCAACGACAAAGGGTTGACTGTCGAGAAAAGCTGCGAGATAATAAAAATTATGCGAATACTAATACACTTACACATACAAGCGTAAGCGTGTATCCCAAGGGAAAAATGTCACTTTTTGTTCTTTGCCTTTCGCCTTTGTTTAACTCGGGTGCCAGACTGAGGGGAACTTTGAAGGGTCTCTCTCTTGATTCTTCCAAAAGAAATCTAAGACAAGTTCACTCTAAAACACTCTCAACAAGCATGCCAGCAGACGAACGTCCTGATTTGACTTGAGTGAAATTCTCAACTGTGGATCGCGACTTGACAAGGAGATAATTTAAAAACAAATCGAGAAGCAACATTTTATTAATGCTCTTCGTTACCTTTGTAGTTTTATACGCCGGTGCATACAATCATTGCTTTTCCCGTCAAATATTTATTTCGACGCCGCTAAACCACGCTTTCATTTTTAATTACTTGGTGGGTCATGAAATGCCACGTATTAAAAACTTGCAGAACCTAAATGACATTAGGAAGTACAATACGCAAAATGATCTCGCTTTTTAGATGTAAACTCAAGGAGCTACACCAATGCGTAAATTAATTTAAACACTAGCCAAATTATATGCAGCTTAAACACGTCTTCGTCTTTAATTTTGCTCGGTAACATAATAAATCGAATGTTGTGGTTCAGCGTTGTCTGTACTCCTATCGACAACGATATTAATCACAGTGGTCACCATGTTGACCTGTGATGACGAATATCGTTGTCTATAAGAGTACAGAAACCTCTGAACTACATTCTATTTCTTTTTTACCACAATATTCAGGGAGGAAGGCATGTTCAAGTTTGGATTCGAGTTTATTCATTCAAGGTCAAAGTAAATGTTTATTTCAGAGCGTGCCCAAGATCAGAAAAAGAAAGAGCGAAGCGTTGTCAAAAACTTGCTAGCAATATGATTGGTTTATTTCCCAAAATGACGCGAACAGCGTTGTCAAGACTCTTAATTAGTCAATCAGATAGCGAGATTACTGATATTTGTTGTCTTTTTTTAATTTCTTGCTATTTCGTAACACTGCTTCAAAAAGTACATTATAAAAAGGGCATTTCGTTGGGTGTCTCGAAAACGAAAAACCTTCAACCCTAGGCCTAAAGTTGGTTTTTAGACCTAGAGTGTAACAGTGTACATCCGACGGGAAATGATGGTGCCCGGCCACATGTGGAGAGTGGTTACTCAGCTGAATATGGCGGATCGCCTAGCTTTCACTTTGAAACAAGTTGTAGGGAATGAAGGACTTGAACTTCGCTTGAGGTGACTCAAAAAACCAACTTTAGGCCTAGGGTTAGCCAAATTGAGGGTTTTGGGTTACTTTTTCGAGTTTTCGGGGTCTTCGGGTCTTCTTTTTTGGGATACCCCATTTCGTTTTCATTGACAAAAATTGTCTTGCTTGTCTGCAAATTGCTCATCAGTTTGCATTCGATTAAACTCATCATTGTCATAGTTCAAAATGAAATTTGGGTTAAAATCATTTTAACCCAGTTTGATTCTTCATTTCCTTAACTCAGTCAAGAATAATTAAAATTGCCACTATAAAAGAAATAAGAAAGTAATAATCAGGAGACACTAATCATCATCCTCTAATATGTACTCAGTATATTCCTTCCTAGAAAAACATATCCGAGCAGGTGTGGTTGTATTTTATCACTGCCTAAAACCACACCTAGTTTTTACTCAGATTAACATGATTTACTTATAGAAATGTCGTAAATTGCAGACAAAAACAAACAGATAACTCCAATTCAAAATTAGTGCTACCAAAAGCTATTCTCGATTTGATGCAGTACACGTGGGCAAAACGCCTTAATGAATATTAGTAACTTTAACCAATATTTCAGACATCATCATTAGTAACCAAGCTGTTACATCAGGATAGGGCTGCTTAAAGTCAACAGTAGCACACTCCGACGATACATCTGGATGCCACTATCAACCTCATTAGTAACCAAGCTTTTATAATAGGACAAGAATGTTAAAAGTCAATAGTAGCACACTCCGATGACACATCTGGATGCCACTATCAACCTCATTAGTAACCAAGCTTTTATAATAGCACAAGAATGTTAAAAGTCAATAGTTGCACACTCCGACGACACATCTGGATGCCACTATCAACCTCATTAGTAACCAAGCTTTTATAATAGGACAAGAATGTTAATAGTCAATAGTTGCACACTCCGACGACACATCTGGATGCCACTATCAACCTCATTAGTAACCAAGCTTTTATAATAGGACAAGAATATTAAAAGTCAATAGTTGCACACTCCGACGACACATCTAGATGCCACTATCAACCTCATTAGTAACCAAGCTTTTATAATAGGACAAGAATGTTTAAAGTCAATAGTTGCACACTCCGACGACACATCTGGATGCCACTATCAACCTCATTAGTAACCAAGCTTTTATAATAGGACAAGAATATTAAAAGTCAATAGTTGCACACTCCGACGACACATCTGGATGCCACTATCAACCTCATTAGTAACCAAGCTTTTATAATAGGACAAGAATGTTAAAAGGTAACAGTTGCACACTCCGACGACACATCTGGATGCCACTATCAACCTCATTAGTAACCAAGCTTTTACAATCGGACAAGAATGTTAAAAGTTAACAGTTGCACACTCCAACGATACATCTGGATGCCACTGTGAACCTCATTAGTATAACCAAGCTTTGACAATAGGAAACGATTTTTTAAAAGCAGCAGTTGCACACTACGATGGTCTATATGGATCCTACTCTTAACATCACCAGTTCTAGCTGAAAACTGATCAGTTAAGTTATGCAGAAGAGATTTAAAATATTGGAAGAGAATATTCCCCAATTTCATCAAGATTGGCCAGAATGCCACGTTTTGTGTGACCTTAACGCAATAATAATATTGATACCTTTGTTGTAAAATATTGAGACTACATTCTACATGTATTTACTTCCTACTAGATATACTAAAGCCTCAAATGATGGAAATTTGACAGACGTTTATATTATTGTCGAAAGAAAGTCACAAGCCTTAGGCTCAAGCTACACGTAATTTGTTCCAAAATGTCATTGATAATGAATTAAATCCTGGAAAGCCACACATCTATGAATAATTACATTCTGGAGAGCCACATAGCAATAAGTATTTAGAAAGAAAGCTTCAATTTTACTTTCGCACACATGACATCGACATTGTGTTTTCCAATTTCTGTTTGTTCTTCATTTCTGTGAGCCTATCACCCTTGAAGGATTTAGGGCCATAACTTCTTAATGCATTATTTACATCTTTAAGAGAGTCAATTTATACGGCAAAAGCCCAATATAACCCAGAAGTAGTATTTCGCATAAACCATGTGCAATTCATAAAGCTGGATACTGCTCAGTTCTTCTTCGAGTAAAAACTCCACATCATCACGAATTCCAGTTGATCTAGAAAAAAAAGGCGATAAGCAAGTCTTAACTATGTTTTTTCCAGGGGTGTTGATATCTTTACTTTGGCAATCCTTCATGTTCGGAGATGTAGAACATTGAGTAGGTATTGAATCGTCAATTAACAATAAGCTTAGGAAATAAAATACGAAAGTCTGTTGCTTTCATCAAAATAACAATGTTCGCAAGACTTGAAAAGAACGTTTACAAGGCTCCTAATGTGAAATAAGCTTCTGGATTATGAAAATCTATCGCGAACAAACATTTTAAGCGAAAAATAAACATCAGACACTTCTTTTCGAATTTTCCTTTCATTTTCCCCCAGTTTTACGTGACCACAAATGGCTCGATTGCAACTTACCTTACTTGAACAGCTGTCCGGCGGGGTTAGTAAGACGCAGCCAGTATCATTGTTCATTTGATGTGAGATGACAATGGCATTTTCAAACGGCAATTCGGTGGAGTCAGCCAGCCAGCACCGATAACTTGATTTCTGCAAAGGCTAAGGTCAAGGCTGTTTAAAAATTCTCTTAGCCGTTCAAATAGCTCATCTTGATACAGTGGTGAATCCGGTGTATGACGAAGGAATACAACGATTAATCCAAACGATGAAGTGACGATTTTATCTGCTGTAGAAGCTTTTCCTTTAAACGGAGCTCCATCTACCGAGCAAATTCCTCTGGAAAGCGCACCAGCAGCTCAGACGGTCTCCATAACCTATGTTGCTTAACACATACCACTTTTTTCCTTGGATCTAAGAACTACGGGCTCTGTACCCGAGAAAATCGTGAATAACCTTCCGCGATGTCTTAGCCCGCGCAAGAAAATCACAATGATCAACGTGGCCGTGCCGTGCTCATGTGATTGAAACGTACCAACAAAATGGCTTATTCTCAAATGACAGAAACGCATGTTATTCGTCAAGGCTAAATTAGATTACTGACATGTTAATCCTATTACCCCTCTTTGTTGACAGAAGAGTCATTACTGAGTAAACCACAACTTAATTGGATTCAGAAATCGGGTACTTCCAGTTCAGACCCACTTGCGTCTCGTCATGTCTTCTAATGTTAATTCTTTGACTCTATATAATTAAGGCCAATTGGGATTAGTTGTAATGCCACGAGTCTTATCTACCAAGAATTAGGCAAAGTCATGATCAGCGAGATCTGGGGAATAAAACCAAAATAAAATTGTAACCACAATTGATTGCATTGTTCTTCCTTATTTAGAATTAAACAATGTTGTTGCTGGCGATTTTTTTTAACGAAGTGTTAATTGAGCAACGGTTTGGTACTTAATTTAAGAGCCACCTCTCTTAGGGAGGTTTAAACCAGTTTTAACACTTTCAACAAACTGTACTATTTGGTGGGATTGAATCTCGCAATTTTTTTTACTTTATGTTAATGTTATAATGTCATATAAAACAAAAATAGATCATTATATAAATGCAGGCACCAATGTCGCGTAATGGATGACCATGGAAAGAAAGAGCTTTCTAACACTAACGGCCTACATTTTGTCTCCAAACGCATATATCTTAAAAAGAAACTGGGTGACCTGGTATTTTTATTGCTGGAGAGTGAATAGCATAGCAGGATGAAACTTTCTTCAAAGTTTGAATAAAATTATTTGAAGCAGATTCATAGCCACCCTCACATTTAAAAAAAATTAAGGTCTCTGTAAATCCTTTCGAGAAAATTTTTTTAAACTTTCCAGAGAGTTTCGTTTTAGGCTACCAATCACTTTTCGGCAATAAAAAATGGGGGTCACCGAGTTCTGTTTAGATATATAAGCGCTTAAACATAAGATATAGGGCTTTTTTAGATACTTCTTTTGTTGCCATTGCAATCTATAACGTCACATTAATATGTGCATCTTGTTAAGCAGTTATAGGTGTTTTATATGGTACCATAACATTGCCATTAAGTGAAACATTTTTGTACAATTTATCTTTCTAATAACACATTCCCTCCAAATTGTTGAAACCTGTTTGAGCCAACTCAAGATAAATTAGTGCAACGTTAACTTAGTTTTGGATTACTATCCATATACATTACGTTTCATGTTTTCATTTCTAGACGTCTATCCAACAATGAAATAACTGAACTCCCAGAAAAAGTATTCTCAGGATTCACTTCCTTATATTTCCTGTAAGTATATTGACCCCAAATAAAATTTAAAAATATGATATATTTATGCCCCTGGTTACCCCACAATTAATTGTCTGACTTAGTAGTTACAAAGCGATTCGCACAGCTGATTTAAATCAAGTCTCAAGAGTAATTAATACGGACCGTTTTAGGTCTAAAATTAAAGTACTCTTTGACCTTACCCTTCTAATGTTAATTCTATGACGCTATATAATTGAGGCCAATTGGGATTAGTTGTAATGCCACGAGTCTTATCTACCAAGAATTAGGTAAAGTCATGATCAGCGAGATCTGGGGAATAAAACTAAAATAAATTTGAAACCACAATTGATTGCATTGTTCTTCCTTATTTAGAATTAAACCATGTTGCTGGCGATTCTTTTTTAACGAAGTGTTAATTAAGCAACGGTTTGGTACTTAAGAGCCACCTCTCTTAGGGAGGTTTAAACCAGTTTTAACACTTTCAACAAACTGTACTATTTGGTGGGATTGAAACTCGCAAACGTTTTTACGTCATGGTAATGTTATAATGTCATATAAAACAAAAAAGGGGCATTATCACTGTAAGGAATGATGCTATTTATGTCGTCGACTTTGACCTCCTCGGGTCAATAGATGCATTTAGTTTGTTCGCCAGTTCCTTGCGGTTTATGTTCACCAAGCCGATGAATATCTAATTTTTAATGAATCAGCCTTCAGTTGGAATTACACGTTGCTGACTTTTTGGCTGCAGCATTCCACGCTGTTCACAACTTCTTATATCATGTGCGGATATCCGCCTGATGGCACAGTGTGCCCGATGTTATTTGTTATACCGGCTTTGGTTGTTTTTTATTGTGAGCTAATTACAGAAGCCATACGGGTGTACAATCCTTTCGACCACCGAGTAGGTTAGGTGTGTCCAATGCACTCGGCTGCTGTTTTTTCTCACACCGTTATGGAACTCGGCTTTTTGTTACGTTTTTACGCTGGCACACACGCTCTCGCTGTTGTCATTTTTTATTCAGGTCATTTTACAATACGCCCCTCTGAGGAATTTTCTGCTCCGATTCATTTTTCCGATAGCCCAGCTTATCAGTTTAACCAGATGCAGGCCATCTGTTGATTCTTAATTGATTTTTAATCAGTGTGGGTAACACTTGCAGTCACGCTTCCCTTTTAATTAGCTTAGTTTATCTTTCCGGTAGCCTTTTTCATCATCAGCTATGCCTCCCAAGAAACACACGTTGGGTACAAATTCTCGTCGCTCAAAGCGGTTACGTCTTTCTGAGCTCCCTGAAGTGGCTCCTACAACGCCCTCCGTGGGTTCATCTGCAACTCCTCAAGCCAATAACGACTCTGGGTTTATGCAAGTGAATGTCGAGGCTCTGGCAACTACAATTTCTGTGGCCGTCACTGAAGCCGTGAATGCTGCCCCAGCGAATCGCCGTTCCAGCACCAATGACGAGTTAACCCCACTTCTTTCCACGTCAATTGTGCACCCAAATGATCAGGCGGTAGACGACGAGGTAACGGCGCTCACGGGAGTCTCAGGTACGCTTGAATCTTGCACCTTGTCTGGGACCGAAGATGGGCCCCGCCAATTATTTACCAGCATCGCCATTTCCCTGGGATCACGCGTGAGTGCTAAGATCAAAGCCAAGATTTGGCAAAACGAATATGTAGACTTTGGGGCGCTGTTAGGCGTTGGGCCCCCGACTGAAAAGTTCGCACTATCACTCTCGCCGGGGAATACTATTTCCTCGCAGAACCGTCTCCATCTAGAGCCCGTGCAGTCCTCTAAAAAGGTGCAGACCATTACCCAGTGGATAACTGCCTTCAATACTTTTGTAGCAGTTTATGTAGAAAGGGTGCCCCAGGATGCTCCAAAATTAATGAAGTATTGTGAAGTAGTGCGCGATATTGCCTTTAAGTCGGGTGAGTGGCTTTTCTACGACGAGCAATTTCGTTTTCTGAGGCAGTCCGCCCCTGAACAACACCCATGGGATCAAATTCACTGGGAACTATGGCTCAGGGCGATGGTGAATTCCCGCGGGAAAATACCCGCTAACCAAACCCATGACAATCGACCCCGTTCTCGTTCACGCACCTTTCCCAAGGGTACTTGTTGGACATTTCATGCCGGGAAAACCTGTAGTGGCTGCAATTACGAGCATATCTGCTACAAATGCGGGGTAAAACACCCCGCAAGTCACTGTTCCGCGTCCGGGAACCACACTCGCCATGGTCCCCCTAAAGCAGGAATATCCGGCGTCCTCAATTCTGCTCAGCACACCGGTCACGCCGTAAAGGTGGATCGGTTTGAATTTTTGCTCCAGGATTATGTGTCTAATTTGGCTAGATATTTGGTCCATGGCTTTGGTTACGGTTTTCGCATACAATTTATTGGCAACCGCGCCCCGTTCGAGTCTCCTAATCTGAAAAGCGCCCTACAAAACCCGGATTTGGTCCTGTCTAAATTGCAAAAGGAAATTGATGCTGGCAGGATTGTTGGACCTTTAACCAACGCTACCTTTCCTGATTTTCGCACCTCGCCCATTGGCATAGTTCCCAAAAAGACACCAAACGAGATTCGCTTAATTCAACACTTATCCTATCCCTCAGGTTTTTCGGTTAATGATAACATTCCCGACGACTGTTCTACTGTTCATTACGCCACCATAAATCAGGCAGTGAAAATTGTTCAGCGTTTGGGGGTTGGCTGCTTCATGGCAAAAACCGACATAAAATCGGCCTTTCGTATCATCCCTATACATCCTCAAGACTATTCCTTGCTTGGGATAAAATGGGCGGACAAATATTATTTCGATCGCTGTCTCCCGATGGGTTGTTCATCTTCGCGCGCCATTTTTGAAACCTTTAGCACTGCTTTGGAGTGGCTATCGTTGCATAAATTAAGAGCATCAGCCGTCTTACACATTCTAGATGATTTTTTATTCGTGGCCCCTTCTGCAGAGAAATGCGAAGCCGATTTGGCGAATTTTCTCCGTCTCTGCGATTATCTCGGAGTGCCGATTGCTCATGAAAAAGACAGTGCAGCCGAGGACGACACTTGAATTCGCGGGTATTACTCTTGACTCTATTTCTCAAGAGTCTAGATTACCACCTGATAAGCTTCAAAAATGTCGCACGTTGCTTCATCAATTTCACAAACGTCGAACAGTTACCCTTCGGGAGCTTCAGTCCCTTATCGGTCTTTTAAATTTTGCGTGTTCTGTCGTAGTTCCAGGCCGCGCTTTCCTTCGTCGCCTTATTGACCTTACCAAAGGTATCAAAAAGGCATATCATCATATCCGTTTAAATAAGGATGCTAGGCATGACATCAAGCTGTGGCTTACTTATTTAGACAATTTTAATGGTAGGGCCTTTTTCTTATCCGATCGCTGGGAAACATCAGCCACGCTGCAACTATTCACCGATGCAGCGGGCTCAAAAGGTTATGGCGCGGTTTTTCGTTCTCATTGGTTTTATGGCGCGTGGCCTGGATCGTGGCGTTCACTTAATATCTCTTGTCTCGAACTCTTCCCCGTTACCCTTTCCGTGCATGTGTGGGGGGATCTTATGGCAAATCAGCGTGTTGTCTTTTTTACCGACAACGCCGCCCTAGTTGATATTATTAACAAGCAATCTTCCAAGCATAAACTTATCATGGCACTCTTGCGCCCTTTGATTCTTTGTTGCCTAAGGCACAATATTTTGTTTAAAGCACGTCATGTGCCTGGTCTTCAAAACAGTCGTGCCGATTTTATCTCACGTTTTCAGATAGACTCGTTCAAGGCAATCACACCGGATGCAGACCCATTTCCCACTCCGGTCCCGACGAACCTTCTACCGGAGAGTTGGTCGCTAATTTGAGGGATCTCCTCAGTTCGGCATTAAAACCGGGCTCTCGCAAACTTTATCAACGGGCTTGGGCTGTTTTCCAAGATTTCGCTCAACGTCTTTATAAAACCTCAAGCCCCCAACTTCCTTTGAGTCCAAACATGCTGGCTCTGTTTATCTCTTATCTATCGGCCCGCCAATTGGCGCCGTCAACTATAGCATCGTACATCTCCGCACTCAGTTACGTACACAAGCTTAAAAGTTTTTCCGACCCCACGAAATCTTTTCTTATTCAAAGGCTGTTGACCGCGGTGAGCCGCCGTCGCAAGAGTGATATTCGTCTGCCAATCACCCGCCCGTTCTTGCACGAACTTGGAAGGTCTCTTCGATTCACCAACTCTTCGGCTTTTCAACGAACTCTCTACAGAGCTATGTTCCTTTTAGCCTTTTATGGGTTTTTTCGCATTGGCGAACTAGCAGCCAATAGTGCTAAGTCAGTTTCCACCGTTCTTCAATTTAGCGATTTACGATTTTTAATTTCCAACGGCAAAGCTCATTTCCTGAAGCTGGTCATTTCCGAATACAAACACAACGTCAATAACCGCCCTTTTGAGATATTAATAGGGACCTTAAGCAAGGACGACGAGGACGGCTACGAGAACGCCGCAAATTTGCATATTTAGTGGACAAAAACAATAGCTTTGCACGCCCTGCACGTGCGTTTTACATTTTGATACATTTCTTTGCCGTTCTCGTCTTGACAACGACGTGAAATGATCAAATTTGAGGTCATGTGGAGGACGAGAGCACCTGACGATGGATTTTCAATTTTCTTTCTAAATATTCACACCGTTCTCATCAATTTTATTCTTGGATTGTGCATTCACACTTTCCAAGCCGAGCAACATGGAGTAATCGCAAAATTAATACAGTAACGGAAAATAATATTTTTAGACCACGTTCTCGTAGCCGTCGTCGTCGTCCTTGCTTAAGGTCTCTACTACCACGAGAAGACTGCCCCGCGCAGTTTTGTCCCGTGCAGGCCATTTTAGATTATCTCGCATTGAGGGGAAATCGCACCGGTCCGCTTTTTTGTCATTTAAATTTGGCACCGATTACGGCCGATCAATTCAATACTGAGTTGCAACGTTGCTTGTCATTCTGTGGCCTTGATACCCGTCGGTACAAAGGTCACAGTTCTCGAATCGGAGCTGCATCACATGCGGCTGAAAAAGGATTGTCTGATTCACAAATTCGCACTCTTGGCCGCTGGAAGTCCGATGCCTTTAAGGTTTACATCCGCCCAGAGCGTTTGCTTGCAAATTAAGTTCGTAGTTAGTAGCTCTATTGTTTAATCTATCATTTATACGCCTTACGTAGTTCACGCATGGGCTGCTACGTGCCCTGTAAAATTATCCCGGGGCTTAATATAATTATCACATCCTTCTTAACAGTCAATCATCGTTATCTTTTCATTGGAGTCTTGGTAGTTCAGGCATGGGCTGCTACCAGCGAGTCAGTACATTTGATTTTTCTCTTCTGCAGTGACTTTTCAGTGGTGCATCTGTTTTCTCTGCGATTATCATTTTTCCCTCCTGGTTGGCAATGTTATGGTTGAGTCATGGGCTGCTATATACGTGCCATTTAATTGTAATTTCTCTTTTCGCCTATAATATATCTTTATTTTTAGAGTGCGAGTTCGCTTATACACTCTCGCTTGCGGCTGTAGTTCAGACATGGGCTGCTCCGGCCGTGAGCACATTAGCTATTCGCGTTGACAAGTATCGTCGTGCTCTTTGCGTGGGTGGTGGGGCTGCCACATTTCTGTGGCCTTGCCGTTTTTTCTCGCCCCACCTTTGCTGAACATGGCTTTAATTTACTGCGGTTTTTATTGATTTCGTTGATGATGTAATAAAAAGCCACGATGGTGGCCGAATAACGCCAACATGTTTGTAGTTGTCTTTTTTGAGGTTTCCATGTCTCAGCAAACTTAGTACGACCACTTGCAAAGTGCAAGGCTTGCTCTAATTAGCAATATTTTATATAAAGGCCGGGGAAAAGTGTCGACATAAAAGAGGCATTATTACTGTAAGGAATGATGCTATTTATGTCGTCGACTTTGACCTCCTCGGGTCAATAGATGCATTCAGCCAGAAAAATGAGCCAATCATAGATAAGGGCGGAGTAAGGATAGGTCTAGTTAAGGGCCGGGATTGCAATCTTCGTGACTGCCGCTCTTAGCTGTTCCTTCACGGACTAAACTTGGATTATCAAGATTTTTCCCTCCCTCCCTACCCTTGCTCCGTCCTTTTATTTCCTTTCTTTCATTCTTAGGTGTAGGCGTTTTTTCTCGCCCCACCCTTGCTGAACATGACTTTAATTTACTGCGGTTTTTATTGATTTCGTTGATGATGTAATAAATAGCCACGATGGTGGCCGAATAACGCCAACATGTTTGTAGTTGTCTTTTTTGAGGTTTCCATGTCTCAGCAAACTTAGTACGACCACTTGCAAAGTGCACAGCTTGCTCTAATTAGCAATATTTTATATAAAGGCCGGGGAAAAGTGTCGACATAAATAGATGATTTTATAAATGCAAGCACCAATGTGAGGTAATGGATGACCATGGAAAAAAAAAGAGCTTTCTAACACTAACAGCCTACATTTTGTCGTCAAGAAACTGGGTGACCCCGTATTTTTATTGCTGGAGAGTGAATAGCATACTAGGATGAAACTTTTTTCAAAGTTTAGAAAAGATTATTTGGAGCAGATTCATAGCCACCTTCACAATTAATAAAAATTAAGGTGTCTCTAAAACCGCTCCAGAGAATCTTTTTAAACTTTGCAGAGAGTTTCGTTTTAGCCTACTAATCACTTTTCGGCAATAAAAAATGGGGGTCACCGAGTTCTTTTTAGTTATATGAGCGCATAAAAATAACATATAGGGCTTTTTTAGATGGTTTTTTTGTTGCCATTGCAATCTATTACGTCACATTAATATGTGCATCTTGTTAAGCAGTTAAAGGTGTTTCATATGGTACCATAACATTGCCATTAAGTGAAACATTTTTGTACAATTCATCTTTCTAATAACACATTCCCTCCAAATTGTTGAAACCTGTTTGAGCCACCTCAAGTTAAATTAGTGCAACGTTAACTTAGTTTTGGATTACTATCCATATACATTACGTTTCATGTTTTCATTTCTAGATATCTTGACAACAATGGAATAACTGAACTCCCAGCAAAAGTATTCTCAGGACTCACTTCCTTATCTTTCCTGTAAGTATATTGTCCCAAATACGATTTAAAAATGTGATATAGCTATGCGCCTGGTCACTCCACAAGGAATTGTTTGACTTAGTAGTTACAAAGCGATTCGCACAGCTGATTTAAATCAAGTCTCAAGAGTAATTAATACGAACAGGTTTAGGTCTAAATTTGACCTTACCCTTCTAATGTTAATTCTATGACTCTATATAATTGAGGCCAATTGGGATTAGTTGTAATGCCACAAGTCTTATCTACCAAGAATTAGGTAAAGACATGATCAGCGAGATGTGGGGAATAAAACTAAAATAAAATTGAAAAAAAAATTGATTGCATTGTTCTTCTTTATTTAGAATTAAACAATGTT
Organism: Montipora capricornis; assembly: GCF_036669925.1. Taxonomy (NCBI): domain Eukaryota; kingdom Metazoa; phylum Cnidaria; class Anthozoa; order Scleractinia; family Acroporidae; genus Montipora; species Montipora capricornis. The sequence goes on along the minus strand of NC_090888.1, from coordinate 46,915,868 downwards.
GTTGCTGGCGATTTTTTTTTAACAAAGTGTTAATTAAGCAACGGTTTGGTACTTAAGAGCCATCTCTCTTAGGGAGGTTTAAACCTGTTTTACCACTTTCAACAAACTGTACTCTTTAGTGGGATTGACTCTCGCGAACTTTTTTACTTCATGGTAATGTTATAATGTCATATTAAACAAAAATAGATGCTTGTATACATGCAAGCACCAATGTGGCGTAATGGATGACCATGGAAAAAAAAGAGCTTTTTAACACTAACGGCCTACATTTTGTCTCCAAACGCATATATCTTAAAAAGAAACTGGGTGACCCCGTATTTTTATTGCTGGAGAGTAAACAGCATAGCAGGATGAAACTTTCTTCAAAGTTTGAAGAAAATTATTTTGAGCAGATTCTTAGCCACCCTCACATTTAAAAAAAATTAAGGTCTCTGTAAATCCTTTCGAGAGAATTTTTTTAAACTTTGCAGAGAGTTTTGTTTCAGCCTACCAATCACTTTTCGGCAATAAAAAATGGGGGTCACCGAGTTCTTTTTAGATATATAAGCGCTTAAACATAAGATATAGGCCTTTTTAAATGGTTCTTTTGTTGCCATTGCAATCTTTTACGTCAAATTAATATGTGCATCTTGTTAAGCAGTTAAAGGTGTTTCATATGGTACCATAACATTGCCATTAAGTGAAACATTTTTGTACAATTCATCTTTATAATAACACATTCCCTCCAAATTGTTGAAACCTGTTTGAGCCACCTCAAGATACATTAGTGCAACGTTAACTTAGTTTTGGATTACTATCCATATACATTACGTTTCATGTTTTCATTTCTAGACGTCTATCCAACAATGAAATAACTGAACTCCCAGAAAAAGTATTCTCAGGATTCACTTCCTTATCTTCCCTGTAAGTATATTGACCCCAAATAAAATTTAAAAATATGATATATTTATGCGCCTGGTCACCCCACAATTAATTTTCTCACTTAGTAGTTACAAAGCGATTCGCACAGCTGATTTAAATCAAGTCTCAAGAGTAATTAATACCGACCGTTTTAGGTCTAAAATTAAAGTACTCTTTGACCTTACCCTTCTAATGTTAATGCTATGACTCTATATAATTGAGGCCAATTGGGATTAGTTGTAATGCCACGAGTCTTATCTACCAAGAATTAGGTAAAGTCATGATCAGCGAGATCTGGGGAAAAAAAATAAAATAAAATTGAAACCACAATTGATTGTATTGTTCTCCCTTATTTAGAATTAAACAATGTTGTTGCTGGCGAGTCTTTTTAACGAAGTGTTAATTAAGCAACGGTTTTGTACTTAAAAGCCACCTCTCTTACGCAGGTTTTAACCAGTTTTAACACTTTCAACAAACTTCACTATTTAGTGGGATTGAATCTCGCTAACCTTTTTACTTTATGGTAATGTTATAATGTCATATAAAACAAAAATAGATGCTTGTATAAATGCAAGCACCAATGTGACCTAATGGATGACCATGGAAAAAAAAGAGCTTTCTAACACTAACGGCCTACATTTTGTCTCCAAACGCATATATCTTAAAAAGAAACTGGGTGACCCCGTATTTTTATTGCTGGAGAGTCAACAGCATAACAGGATGAAACTTTCTTCAAAGTTTGAAGAAAATTATTTGGAGCAGATTCTTAGCCACCCTCACATTTAAAAAAAAATTAAGGTCTCTGTAAATCCTTTCGAGAGAATTTTTTTAAACTTTGCAGAGAGTTTTGTTTCAGCCTACCAATCACTTTTCGGCAATAAAAAATGGGGGTCACCGAGTTCTTTTTAGATATATAGGCGCTTAAACATAAGATATAGGCCTTTTTAAATGGTTTTTTTGTTGCCATTGCAATCTAGTACGTCACATTAATATGTGCATCTTGTTAAGCAGTTAAAGGTGTTTCATATGGTACCATAACATTGCCATTAAGTGAAACATTTTTGTACAATTCATCTTTATAATAACACATTCCCTCTAAATTGTTGAAACCTGTTTGAGCCACCTCAAGATAAATTAGTGCAACGTTAACTTAGTTTTGGATTACTATCCATATACATTACGTTTCATGTTTTCATTTCTAGATATCTTGACAACAATGGAATAACTGAACTCCCAGAAAAAATATTCTCAGGACTCGCTTCCTTATCTTACCTGTAAGTATATTGATACATATACAATTTAAAAATATGATATAGCTATGCGCCTGGTCACTCCTCAAGGAACTGTCTGATTTAGTAGTTACAAAGCGATTCGCACAGCTGATTTAAATCAAGTCTCAAGAGTAATTAATACGAACAGGTTTAGGTCTAAATTTGACCTTACCCTTCTAATGTTAATTCTATGACTCTATATAATTGAGGCCAATTGGGATTAGTTGTAATGCCACGAGTCTTATCTACCAAGATTTAGGTAAAGTCATGATCAGCGAGATCTGGGGAATAAAACTAAAATAAAATTGAAAGCACAATTGATTGCATTGTTCTTCCTTATTTAGAATTAAACAATGTTGTTGCTGGCGATTTTTTTTAACAAAGTGTTTATTAAGCAACGGTTTGGTACTTAAGAGTTACCTCTCTTAGGGAGGTTTAAACCAGTTTTAACACTTTCAACAAACTGTACTATTTAGTGGGATTGAATCTCGCGAACTTTTTTACCTCATGGTAATGTTATACTGTCATATAAAACAAAAATAGATGCTTGTATAAATGCAAGCACCAATGTGACCTAATGGATGACCATGGAAAAAAAAAAGAGCTTTCTAACACTAACGGCCTACATTTTGTCTCCAAACGCATATATCTTAAAAAGAAACTGGGTGACCCCGTATTTTTATTGCTGGAGAGTAAACAGCATAGCAGGATGAAACTTTCTTCAAAGTTTGAAGAAAATTATTTGGAGAAGATTCTTAGCCACCCTCACATTTAAAAAAAAATTAAGGTCTCTGTAAATCCCTTGGAGAGAATTTTTTTAAACTTTGCAGAGAGTTTTGTTTCAGCCTACCAATCACTTTTCGGCAATAAAAAATGGGGGTCACCGAGTTCTTTTTAGATATATAAGCGCTTAAACATAAGATATAGGCCTTTTTAAATGGTTCTTTTGTTGCCATTGCAATCTTTTACGTCACATTAATATGTGCATCTTGTTAAGCAGTTAAAGGTGTTTCATATGGTACCATAACATTGCCATTAAGTGAAACATTTTTGTACAATTCATCTTTATAATAACACATTCCCTCTAAATTGTTGAAACCTGTTTCAGCCACCTCAAGATAAATTAGTGCAACGTTAACTTAGTTTTGGATTGCTATCCATATAAATTACGTTTCATGTTTTCATTTCTAGATATCTTAACAACAATGGAATAACTGAACTCCCAGAAAAAATATTCTCAGGACTCGCTTCCTTATCTTCCCTGTAAGTATATTGATACAAATACAATTTAAAAATATGATATAGCTATGCGCCTGGTCACTCCTCAATGAATTGTCTGATTTAGTAGTTACAAAGCGATTCGCACAGCTGATTTAAATCAAGTCTCGAGAGTAATTCATACGGACCGTTTTAGGTCTAAAATTAAAGTACTCTTTGACCTTACCCTTCTAATGTTAATTCTATGACTCTATATAATTGAGGCCAATTGGGATTAGTTGCAATGCCACGAGTCTTATCTACCAAGATTTAGGTAAAGTCATGATCAGCGAGATCTGGGAAATAAAACTAAAACAAAATTGAAAGCACAATTGATTGCATTGTTCTTCCTTATTTAGAATTAAACAATGTTGTTGCTGGCGATTTTTTTTAACGAAGTGTTTATTAAGCAACGGTTTGGTACTTAAGAGTTACCTCTCTTAGGGAGGTTTAAACCAGTTTTAACACTTTCAACAAACTGCACTTTTTAGTGGGATTGAATCTTGCGAACTTTTTTACCTCATGGTAATGTTATACTGTCATATAAAACAAAAATAGATGCTTGTATAAATGCAAGCACCAATGTGACCTAATGGATGACCATGGAAAAAAAAGAGCTTTCTAACACTAACGGCCTACATTTTGTCTCCAAACGCATATATCTTAAAAAGAAACTGGGTGACCCCGTATTTTTATTGCTGGAGAGTAAACAGCATAGCAGGATGAAACTTTCTTCAAAGTTTGAAGAAAATTATTTGGAGCAGATTCTTAGCCACCCTCACATTTAAAAAAAAATTAAGGTCTCTGTAAATCCTTTCGAGAGAATTTTTTTAAACTTTGCAGAGAGTTTTGTTTCAGCCTACCAATCACTTTTCGGCAATAAAAAATGGGGGTCACCGAGTTCTTTTTAGATATATAAGCGCTTAAACATAAGATATAGACCTTTTTAAATGGTTTTTTTGTTGCCATTGCAATCTAGTACGTCACATTATTATGTGCATCTTGTTAAGCAGTTAAAGGTGTTTCATATGGTACCATAACATTGCCATTAAGTGAAACATTTTTGTACAATTCATCTTTATAATAACACATTCCCTCTAAATTGTTGAAACCTGTTTGAGCCACCTCAAGATAAATTAGTGCAACGTTAACTTAGTTTTGGATCACTGTCCATATACATTACGTTTCATGTTTTCATTTCTAGACGTCTATCCAACAATGAAATAACTAAACTCCCAAAAAAAGTATTCTCAGGACTCACTTCCTTATCTTCCCTGTAAGTATATTGACCCCAAATAAAATTTAAAAATATGATATATTTATGCGCCTGGTCACCCCACAATTAATTTTCTCACTTAGTAGTTACAAAGCGATTCGCACAGCTGATTTAAATCAAGTCTCAAGAGTAATTAATACGGACCGTTTTAGGTCTAAAATTAAAGTACTCTTTGACCTTACCCTTCTAATGTTAATTCTATGACTCTATATAATTGAGGCCAATTGGGATTAGTTGTAATGCCACGAGTCTTATCTACCAAGAATTAGGTAAAGTCATGATCAGCGAGATCTGGGGAATAAAACTAAAATAAAATTGAAACCACAATTGATTGCATTGTTCTTGCTTTTTTAGAATTAAACAATGTTGTTGCTGGCGATTTTTTTTAACGAAGTGTTAATTAAGCAACGGTTTGGTACTTAAGAGCCACCTCTCTTAGGGAGGTTTAAACCAGTTCAAACGTTTTCAACAAACTGTACTACTTGGTGGGATTGAATCTCGCAAAGTTTTTTACTTCATGGTAATGTTATACAAAGTTTAAAAATATTATTTGGAGCAGATTCATAGCCACGCTAACAATTAAAAAAAATTAAGGTCTCTGTAAGTCCGCTCCAGAGAATTTTTTTAAACTTTGCAGAGAATTTCGTTTTAGCCTACTAATCACTTTTTGGCAATAAAAAATGGGTGTCACCAAATTCTTTTTAGATATATAAGCGCTTGAACATGAGATATAGGGCGTTTTTAGATGGTTCTTTTGTTGCCATTGCAATCTAGTACGTCACATTCATATGTGCATCTTGTTAAGCAGTTAAAGGTGTTTCATATGGTACCATAACATTGCCATTAAGTGAAACATTTTTGTACAATTCATCTTTCTAATAACACATTCTCTCCAAATTGTTTAAACCTGTTTGAGCCACCTCAAGATAAATTAGGGCAACGTTAACTTAGTTTTGGATTACTATCCATATACATTACGTTTCATGTTTTCATTTCTAGACGTCTTGACAACAATGAAATAACTGAACTCCCAGAAAAAGTATTCTCAGGATTCACTTCCTTATATCTCCTGTAAGTATATTGACCCAAATACAATTTAAAAATATGATATAGCTTTGCGCCTGGTCACTCCACAAGGAATTGTCTGACTTAGTAGTTACAAAGCGATTCGCACAGCTGATTTAAATCAAGTCTCAAGAGTAATTAATACGGACCGTTTTAGGTCTAAAATTAAAGTACTCTTTGACCTTACCCTTCTAATGTTAATTCTATGACGCTATATAATTGAGGCCAATTTGGGTTTGTTGTAATGCCTTGAGTCTTATCTACCAAGAATTAGGTAAAGTCATGATCAGCGAGATCTGGGGAACAAAACTAGATTAAATTTGAAACCATAATTCATTGCAGTGTTCATCCCTATTTAGAATTAAACAACGTTGTTGCTGGGGATCTTTTTTAAACGAAGTGTTAATTAAGCAACGGTTTGGTACTTAAGAGGCACCTCTCTTAAGGAGGTTTAACCCAGTTTAAACATTTTCAACAAACTGTAATATTTGGACGGATTGAATATCCCAAACTTCTTTTTCTTCTTGGTAATGTGATAATGTCATATAAAACAAAAATAGATGCTTATACAAATGCAAGCATCTGTGTGACGTAAAGGATGACTGTAGAAACAAACGAGCAATCTAACCCTAAAGGCCTACATTTTGTTTGTAAGCATATATATCTTAAAAAGAAACTGGGTAACCCCCTCTTTTTATTGCTGGAGAGTGAATAGCATACTAGGATAAAAATTTCTTTAAAGTTTGAAAAAAATTCTTTGGAGCAGATTCATAGCCACCCTCAGAATCAAAAAAAATTAAGGTCTCTCTAAATCCGATCCAGAGATTTTTTTTAAACTTTGCAGAGAGTTTTGTTTTAGCCTATTAATCACTTTTCGGCAATAAAAAATGGGGTCGCCGAGTTCTCTGTAGATATATAAGCGCTTAAACAAAAGATATCGGGCTTTTTTTGGATGGTTCCTTTGTTGCCATTGTAATCTAATACGTCACATTAATACGTGCATCCTGTCAAGCAGTTAGAGGTGTTTCATATGGTACCATAACATTGTCATTAAGTGAAACATTGTTGTAGAGTGCATCTTTCTAATAGAACATTTCCTACAAATTGT
>NC_090888.1:46898991-46901491 GCF_036669925.1 Montipora capricornis | reverse complement strand
ACGGTTGCTAGATTCAATCCTTCCAAATACTACAGTTTGTTGAAAGTGTTAAAACTGGTTTTAAACTGTTTTTAAAAGGGTTTGAGGCTGAACACTTGTGAAAAATTTATTTAGTTGCGTTTTTGACACGGAGTGTAATTTGACACGCATGAGTTTCTTGTCTTCACGCAGGCAATGAAATAGGAAGTGGTTTTTGCCTCTTATAGCAAATATGTTGTTTGTTTGAAAAAATATTTCGCTGGAAAAGGTGGCCTTTATGAATTTATGATGTGTAATATGCGAGCTTAACTAGTTTTTAAGGGAATAGTAAAGCATTTTCGTGTCAAAGTAAGGTAAGCGTCTTTCTGTTGTGTTAACTTAATTAAATATAATATACCATGCGGCGTAAACTTGATTTCTACTCTCAAAATTACCTCTAGAACTTACTTTTTGCGTAGAACAAGCTTTTAGAACGATGTTGTTGTTTTCTGTGGTGATACTTGACGATTCGGGAACATTTTGTGAAAAAATATTTATAACGGGTGACTCGCGCAACTTGATCGCGCGAACTTCGCCTATTATGCATAACATCCACTTGGCTTTTTGACATCCCATTAAAAAAAAACTCGTAAAATATTCGCGGATCGGTAGATTTCTCTGAAATTTGAAAGGATGATTGCTAAGCATTAGAAATCGACGAAGAGTTAAATGTGACTGAACTTGTTGCGTGCGTTGCTATTTTTATGATTTGACTGTTGTGGAAATTTTGACAGATAATATTAAATTATGGAAAAAATATCTACGGATAGATCGTTAAAAATCTTTCTTTTTAGCGGTTATTTAAACATAAAAGATGCAACGCTTGACGAGAAATAATATTTTTTCTAATGCAATGTATTTGAAAGAAGAAAAATTTCGCGGAAATCGCGGGTAAAATGAGTTAACAAATTTGCATACGTGCGTTGAAATGTGATACGCGAGGAGACGGGAATTTTATTTCTCTGACAAATGATTTTGTCATTGAATTCCATGGTAAATTTTACGCTAAAAACCGATATCGCATGAATCACGAAGCGATGAGTGCGACATCGGTTTTTCCAGCGAAATTTACTTTGCAATTCACCAGTTTGGCAATAAATGTTTCTTGAACCGCATGAGTTTTAAAAGAAAAAAAGCACACCCTCAGCGAGCGAATGGAAAAGGAAAAAAAAAGCCATTTCAGAGTTAACTGTCAATAGCCAGCGAATAGGAGTCACGCTAAAATTAGAAGCCATAAAAACAACTTTCTCAGTTCAAGGTCAACTAAAAAAGCTGGGTTGCCTGTGGTACGCGTTACACAAAAAAAGAAGTCACTGAATTGGGTGGTATTGAACTGCAGAGTGCCAGTTAATTTTTTCAAGTGGGGCGTCATTAAGACCATTTGAGGGGTCACCCACCTGTCGCGCCAGCAGAGGCCCTTTGGCTCTCACGTTCACGCGCTCTTGAGTAAAATTCACTCATTTCTTTTTTAAATAAATAGTCTGCAAAAAAACTAATTGCAAATTGCTCTGACAGACGTTTTCCAGCATGTCTTGCAGTTGCACTAAGCAAACGTTTGTTGCACACACTAAGAAAGGACTGAAGGTGTTGTTTCCGCTTCATAATTCCTCTTCTTGTTAGTGTAATCTGATGCCAGGTGAAAACATTGTTTGGCTTTGCGTTTGCACCAGAAAAAGACAAGCCAAAAGACAGATGAAGAAAAAAAATAACATAGTTTTTATATATAACCCTGAATCGAAATCTCATCGAAAGATTAATGACAATCGATCTTAAAAACAAGAAAATTTCTGCAGTCTCTAACTTTTATGAATAATCGGATAGGTCATGATGTTTTGTCGAAAGGAAGGAATTGATCACGTGCTATGCAACCATAAAGGTGCACGTGATCACCTTGTGTCAACTGAATGAACTACGGGAAAGAATGTTAATCGTTTGTCGTCTTCAGAGTAAAACAACGTACTTGTTAGCCAAGAAACTTCCGTCGTTGGTTTTATTAAATTTTGTTGTAATCTTTAACTGAATATATTTCATTTGTCGGGTCAGGAAGCCTTCTTTGTCGGGTTCCTGAGAAACGTATCTTTTGACTTCAGGGTAAACTAATTTCCGCAATCGAGATGTTGCGTGGCCATGTAATTGAAAATCTAAACATTTATGAGATACAAAAACAGACTTGCAAATTATCGCAAATCGCAATGCTGGCAAGCACAAAAGCAGAAGAAATAGTTAAGTAAATATGAAGTGTGTTATTATCTGAATGTTTTAGGGTTAGAGTGAAGGGATATATTGTCACGCAAATTATGTAATTTCATGACACCCAAAATTCGCAAAAAGCGTGAGTTTCATGTAAACAATCTTCGCACTAGCAAGTCATAGCAATAAATTGGATTAACCAGGAAGTTAAAGAAATATTGTTCGCTTTCCAAATAAATTTCATCTTACACTACACTAGTTAGGCAATGAAAGGAGAGATTGTGAATTGCCA
>NC_090888.1:46846491-46893991 GCF_036669925.1 Montipora capricornis | reverse complement strand
GGAAAAACACTTATACAACTGCCCCTTCCAGCGAAATGTCAGATATCCTTTTTAAAAAATAGGTGTATAGGGACTGAGTAATATGCATCCTTGAGACCAATGGGTGCCATATAAGTATAAAAACCTGGTTTCATAAGGCATACAGCGTTCCATGTAGTGTCCATTTTTAAATAATGGTGTGTGATTATTTTATGGAGTGACTTAAGATTTAAAGTCATGCGACGGGTTCCATATTTTTTTAGTACTAGTTAAGATGGGGGAAATATACTACCCATTTTCATGATCACAAGCCACAATACCCTTGTCATGCAGTAGCTTAGTGTTTTCTGACTCAACAGACTGTTTGTGCCTTTGAGGGGTTGACATGAATTATAGCCCTATTTACAGGGGTTAGAATAAAATTCAATTTTGACCAGATACTGTTTCCAGAATTTCTGGATCTAAAGCTAAAGTTTGCCATTGTAAATACAATGGTTGGCCATAATGCCTGCACTGAACGTTGGAATTCTTTCATTTAAACATGTTGACAATAGCACCATGGAGTCAAAGTCCTACCTTTCTTCAATCAAGTCAAATCTGTTTGATAGTGTATTTACTTTTCATGGAGTAGCTCTGCCTGTTGTTTCTGAACTTTTGATTCGTGTAGGGATAGCTCGTCCCTAAAAGAGGATTCTTACTACTCGTTCGACAATTGGATTGGGGCTTGCAGTCATGCCCTTTGTTGGTAGCTGAGCTACACGCCGTACCATTGATCTTATGTGAAGACGAATGTGGTTTAAAAGTTGGATGTGCAATTCGTCCCCAAAAAACAGCTTGGTAACTGGGACGCGCGACGCACATAACGTGGCATCATCCTTGTTTACGTTCGGTTTTATGGCATTTCCTTCGCCTCTGTGATATTTCAAAATTGGTGTGACCCAACGGAGCAATGGCATCTGCATTCATTCTTATAAGCTCATTGGTGTAGGGGATTTAATCTTTTCCCCGCGAGCTTTCAACAGTAAATCTTTTGTCTTTGCACAAATATTTTCCACCTTGGTCACGGTGAGGAGCTGACAGCTTTAGCTCTTTGCCTCGTACGTAGCGATATGATCAAATCGCTTCCAGATCTCAGTATTTACTCTTGGATTTATCAGTTTGCTGCAGTTGCTAGGCCCAAGATATTTTCCACATACATTTTTCCGCTGTTCTTCGTTCAACTTGTTCAACCAGCGAGACTGGATAATCTTTGCAAGACTGTCAGCTATTGCCCGGTCGGTCTTTTCCTCTCCATGCATTAGCTTTGCTATTTCATCTAGAAGAGGGTCACTTTCATCGAGCTTGTGTTTCTTGCTATAGTCGCCCAGCATTTCTTCAAGATCTGAATTCATGCTTTCATGTTTTCGTTTGGCAGATTCTGCCATTTTGGGGTCCTTCCTTTCCCCTGAACCACTGGCGCCTTTGGCGAGGAGCGATTCGCTCATGGCGGCCATCGTCTTGTTCATTGAAGCTACTGGTCACATTGGCATACATGGAGGGGTGGACGTACGTACGTACGTTCGGACGTATGAACGTATGTACGGACTGTCGATGAAGTCATAGCTATAAAACCAAGATTTCTCGCATCGATGGGTTACCATATTTTCTTAATAATGATGCTCCGCGTGCGCGCCTTCGTTTGGATACTCTCGATTTCAATATTAGCTTTTTTTTTGTATTTTGTTTTTCAAATATTGTACTGGTACTAAATATACTTTTTAAAATGGTATATTAAGTGGGGTAGCACTACAGAAAGACAATATAATGACTTGAGAGATGTTTTCTCAGTAGACATGAGTCTAACCGAGCTGTAAGTATTTTCCCCCAAAGAACTATTAAAATATGAAATAGCCATGCACCTGGTCACTCCAAAAAGAATTGCGGACAGAAAATTATAGAGTATTTACATGATCACTCTTGGCTCACCTTTTTTCATTTTCCTTTTTTTGTTAAATTTTGAGCAATTTGAAAGGAGGTATTTTGCTTCTCTTAAACAGTTGGAAAATATGTCCTTGGTAATGTAGGTGTGAAGATTACAATTTTCAATTTTAAGTTTTTTTCCTTAAGGTTATGCGAAGCAAGAAAAGCAAATCTACATTTTTTTCTTTTAACAGAAAATGAAATTACGTTCTAATTCGCTGCGCTCAGACGAACGTAAATTATTTTCTCCTTAAATACTATAGAAATACAAAACCAAAGGAATGATGGTTGGATGCTCAGGCAATCCAAACTGACATTTATTAATACATTTGACGAAAGAATATTACAGTTAATGCATCATAACAGCTACAATCCCAAATTAGCAGTTATTTCTAAACGTTTAGATACGTCTTCAAGGACATACATGTCCTTATAAGCACAGTCCGACTTCCAGCGACCGTGCAATTTAAGTAAGCGTTCTGATAAGTTGGTGCTGTTACTAACCACGGGGGTGGCCCCTCCCGATCTCAAGCTATGCAGGCCATAAAACTTGTAATCTAAGCCAAGTTCCTTGAGACAATTCTTAAATATCTCCCTACATCTCCTGTACGAGAGCTTACTTCCATACAACGTGGAAGTATTGGAACCTTTGAACAATCTTAAAGGTCTAAAGAGTGGTAAATTGCTGTTAAGATCTACCTCAGCAATTAAAATGTACCTTTCTAGAAGGGCAACAGGACAACATTTATTACCGGTAAATAACCTCTTAATATAAACCTTATTCCCATCTCTGTAAATGTCATTCTTGGCGCGAGGAACAAACATGCAAAAATGATCAGGCAAGAATTCCAGATGTTTAAGCAAATTACTACTAAATTCATCATAACGAAAAAAACCCGCGAAACCCAACGAGCACATGCAAGCTAAACGCAAGTCCTTCAGATTAGCTGAAGGACCAGCATACTTATCAATGATTTTCTTAATAATATCAGCAGAGATGGGTTCCTTCTTAGAAACAACTGGTTTACTACGTTTAGCCGCCTCTAGCAAATTATGGCAAATTGCTGCATCCAAGGGATTGCTAATGATGCTAGGAATAAAGGAATGAAACTATTTAAGGGCTGCATGTGTCAATACTAGTGTTGCATAAGACTTAGAACTAACATACCGAGGTATACCTTATGAAGATAAGCAATTACAACTGAAACCGAGAAAGGAGGCGACGCCTGAATACTGGACAAATTACACCATCTTGAAAACTTGACGATTTCTTTTGTATATCTTTTAACTGTGGAATCCGCCTTAGACTTCATTAACAAGGTCAGGAGATCCTTCGTGTTTGGTTTCACGTGATCAGGGAGGTTATCCCAATAACCTTGAGAGTTACATCTAATGAAAAACAAAACCAAGACAAAAGAAAACAGAAAATATGTAAAAGAAAACACCGAAAACAAAATACAAGATTCATAGCAATTACCGGTCTGCGAAATCGGGCTAGCGCCCCCTTTCTAACGCATGAGCGGACAAGCGTTCTTCTAACACCACATAAACAACCTCAGAATATAAGCTGGAGACGATTAATTGCTTTCCCAATCCGAGGCCAGCGCCCTCTTGCTGATGTATGAGCGGACAAGCGTCCCTATACCCACTACACATAAATCTCGAATAAATCATTATTGATCATCATAAGAGTAATAGAGACCCAGTGGTCATATATAATCAAAACTTCATACGGACAGCTCACATTTGTCCAAAGAATCTCGTAGAGCCTAACAACAAATTCCATGTTTCAGAACAGTCCATCCGCTAAACAACTTATAATCCATGACAAAACTAAAACATTTCCTGCCAATAATGGGCCAAAAATGCGACGAAGGCCAGAATGGTACAACTAAAGTAGCCACGGCCTTGGATGTATACAAATAGTGAATTGTTCTATGGATTAAATTTACCGGGGGAACAACAAGGCAATTTTTTCCCCTGTCAAATTCTGGACGAAGAAATCCACTCCGCCACATCCTGGGTTCCAAAATCTCGGATAAAACTTGTTGACTTTCTTGTTATAGAAATTGGCAAAATAGTCCAATGTATGTGGCCCTCAAGTATAATCCAGGAATGCAAAAAAGGAAGTTGTGATTTGCCAATCGTCTCCATCAATAATACACTTAGTTCGGGGAATCCATTGGATTTCCAATGCGATTCCATTATCAACACAAAATTGAAAAATCTTAAGGGCCATAACATGTAAATCTTTTCTCATGCTTCCAACTTGGATAATTCTACAGTCATTTTGACTGTCGGAAAACCATTTGATGTAAGAGCCTTTAAGACGAGGCAAAAATGACTCTAGAGCAAATACAATAGCTGTTAACTTCCTCCAAGTAGAACTCATGCCACACCGTCTCGTGTACATCCCATTGCTTATGACATACCTGTTCACTGTTAACATTTAAATGTGCACCACATCCTGTGGCACTAGCGTCAGAATAAACAACATATTTAGACGGTCTGAACGGACAATCTACAATGCTTTCCAAATTCACTCTTTCCAAAACTCAATTTCTCTTATACAATACTGATCCAAAGTAAACTTCGAATCCTGATCCTGCGCTGCTGCAACAGATATTGTGCAATCTCTTGTCATAATTCTGGAAATGTTTCCAACACTGCACCAGCGGAAATAATTTCACCCACAAGGGAAGCTAATTCTCTAGCGGACACCATAAAATGTCTTGCGACATTCTTTGAACACAGTCCGCAATACAAGACAGGCGTCTATCCGAAATTCGAATAGTTCCGAAAATAGTGTCCCAAACTATACCTAACCACTCAATGACCTGACAAGGAGTCCACTGGGACTTCTCGTCCTTGGTAATAAAACTGGCTTTCCATATATCGGATCTGACACAAGCAACTAACGCTGCACAGGAGACTTGATCAGAATCAATTAACCATGCAACCGTCGTCCAGGAATAGAGCAACACTGATCCCATGGATCCTGAAATATTTTTCGAGTGGCATAAAAGGGGCTGAGACCAATCCAAAAGGCAAAACAGTAAATACGAAATACCTGAACTCAGTATTACCTGAAAACTTCCAGGCGAAACCTAAGAAAGTCTGATGATCTGGCAAATATCAATTCTCGGTTTTCACATGACGTCACGACCGCCATGTTAGTGCCCTAAACAAAGAAAAGGCGGCCACGTTGGTGCCCCGACCAAATCCTCCGGGAATTTAATTATATTATTATGCAAACGCTTCCTTTCGTTTTCGTTGAAAAACATGGCTGTTGATCACGTGAGTGAAAACCAGCAATATGGTGGTAACTGCTCTTTAAATCAAACGAAATCATGAACGCTCTCTTTTGGAAATAAGACAAGGCTATCTTCCAGTCTTCGTACTTGACTCTTTGTTTGATAAGATGTTTATTAACGTACCTTAAATCTAATATTAATCTCTTCTTCCCATTGGGTTGAACGGACACAGATAAGGGGTTAACCACATAGGGGGCAGCTTAAACTTCTACCACCCGATACGAATGTAAGAGATCTAAAATTGTTTCCTCAACAAATTTTGGATAATGCAGAGAAGACATATTGCTTTTGAGAACGTTCCCGAAGGGAATTATCTCGAAAGGAACACGATAACCATCTTGAATGACCGATAAAATAAACTCTGGCGCACCTATAGCATGCCAGAAAGATATATTTCTCCTCAAACTGCTTTTAACCTGCAAAACAGCCGACCCAGTCAAACTTCGTGTTCGCAATCATTTATTACCTCGATAAATTCGTCAAAAGGAGCGTCATTACCACTAATATTTGGATGCCCCGTCATTGAATCCTCCTGATCCGGGCTCAGTAGGTGTGGCGCTGCTCGAATAATGGAAACCGCTTCTGTTGGGCTGTGCGATAAAAGGGTTTCCGATTCTGCAGTCCTTGGCCCAGTGTCCGGCGCGATTGCATCTGAAACAATGATTGAAGCCTGTAAGATATTCTGGACGGCCTGGGAACAAGAAGATAAAAGACACGCTAGAGAATGATGAAAAATAACGAAACTGACAAGGGCGGGCGGGTGGGGATACAAGTTCAATGGCAGCATGGAAAGCGAGAGTGAGAGGACTAAATCACTCTGAACAGTCTATAAATACTGAAGCCACACCAATCAGGAATACCCAAGGGACACGCCCGAAGTGGCGTGTCCTACAGATAAGTGAATAAACGATGAAGCAATCTGCTAATGAACTGTAATCACCGCATACCAGCAGAAAATATGTTTTACGTTCTAATTCGCTGCGCTCAGACGAACGTAAATTATTTTCTCCTTAAATACTATAGAAATACAATACCAAAGGAATGATGGCTGGATGCTCAGGCAATCCAACCCAACGTGAGACATCACAAAGAAAATAAAAGGTCTTACCGCGAAAAAGCTGAACATCGCTAGAAGATTTAAAATTTTTAGAAGCATTGCCAGAACTAGCCTTAGATCCTTCCTTTTCTTTTCAGCCGATAATTTAGCCTTCCGAATTTTCTTCTCATCTTCAGAGTTGGAAGCAAGCTCGTCCGACTCGTATTCCTGCACTACCAGCCACCCATCTTTGCTTCTGTCTGCGAGCTTTATTAACTTCTGTTGTTTCTTTATGAGCTGTCCTCCTTCTGCTACCAGCTTGCGGAACTCTTGCGGTTCATTCAAGCTGACCTCTATCTGACCATAGATGTGGTCCAATTGCACATTTAACTCAAATTGTTTCCTATTACCCTTGAATTTAAACTCGGCGGCTTCCTTAACGACTTTAGACTTTCCTTCGAGCTGCTTGCTTTTTCCCTCGAGTTCGGAGATGCCAGATAGGTTTTGAACAGAGAGAACACTTGATCGACCAAAGGTGGATTTGATTGTTCTTGCTTTGATGAAGAGTTTTCCGAGACTTCGGGCGCCGAAGCGGTTAAAACTTCTGCTTCCAATCGAGCCGTCATATTACTAAGCTACAAGTTCAATGTCAGCATGGAAAGCAAGAGAGAGAGAGAGGACTAAATCACTCTGAACAGTCTATAAATACTGAACCCACACCAATCAGGAATACCCAAGGGACACGCCCCAAGTGGCGTGTCCTACAGAGAAGTGAATAAACGATGAAGCAAACTGTTAGTGAACTATATTCACCGCATACCAGCAGAAAATATATACAATGCCGGTTGCCGATTCACACTAAATGAAAGAAAATTAGCAATATGGGATGAAAGAGATTGCACAAATGATTTGGATTAAGTCTATGATGCTGGGGCAATTAGAACGAATACGAAGAACTTAAAACAACGGTACCACAATAGAACACGCTTTCTAAAATTTGGTTGCCCAGACTAAAAATCATGATGGAAATCTCCACAGTACTGCTCTTATACAATAAATAAATAAATAAAACAAATAAGTAAATAAATAGATAAATACGCTTTTTCTATAAATGTCGTATCCCCGTAACTTTATCAGGATAGTCCTTCCACGTAACCAGTTCTCTTCCTTTCAATTACTTTATCTATTCCTTTCTCAATTGGATGAATAAGTTCGGTCAGCTTAAGAGTCCACTCATGGCTTGCTCTATAAATATCCTGTTAACTCTAATTAACTTGAGTGAAGTATTCAGGGAAAACTTTGTATTTGTGTTTTAAAGTTGTTACTTGGATGCGGACAGGGCTAAAGCTGACTCCGAGGCCTACGCGGACGGAAAAATCGGGAATGCACTTCATGACCATTTCCTTAACCCTCGCAGGGGGGTAGGGCGGGGAGATAAACATTTTGACTGATGAAAACAGTGCAGATCGTTAGCATGTCTGACTGAGTTTTAAAAGAGCGTTTGAAGATTGAGGTATTATTGTTTGTTTCACGACGTTGTCAAGCTTGCTTTAGATCGGGATCTAAATTTAAAAAAATGTACATCGGGTTTATTTTGTCTCCACTACTCAACCGGACACTCGAGTTAGGTGATACATGGACGCGTTGGCCAGCCAAGCCACCGTCCAATTTATTAAGCATTGGCATAGGTACAAAAAACAATGCATCAATTCTAAAATAAAGAGAACAGCAATGCATCAGAGCGGGACACGAAAACCCCTAAAAAAACCAGCAGGTGGAAAACAAGGGGAACGTCTACCCCCGACCAAGGCAGTGGTGCGACCCTCGGGGTTCTAGGGTATTCTACTTGAAAGACACTACTTACAATGTAAATGAACGCCATCATATACCGCCTAACGAAGGCACTAAACGCTAATTCAGCTCGATAGGATGAAAAATGAAACAGGAGTTGTGCACGAGGCGGAGGCTGACCGTAAAATGCCTCACTCGCTAAACGATCGCCAAATACAAACCACGATCACGTGGCACTCCAAGCGCCTGCCGGTCACAAATAGGCCTCTGCTACGTGACGGCGAAATATCAATTTTTTCCTCTTTTCCTCTTTCTCCTTTTTTCCAAAATGTAAAATGTATATTCAAAACTACTCAAATTGCCTGTGGGCATAACTGTGCACCATATCTTTTTTTCCATGTCATAATTTCTGCTGCAAAGATGGCACCCCATTTATCCATTTACGTGTGCTAATATAACCTTTTTTGCCTGTTTACACGTACGTTTGCTGGCTTAGTTTGCTTTAAATACGGTGAGTAAGCTGTTTTTCGTTTGCACACCTCCTTTTTTTTTCTTTTTTTCTAATTTTCCTGTTCTTTGTAAGAATATTGTAAGGGAATTTGGATGGTGGGTTGCAAATATCAGTTGTCAGATAAAATATCTCCATTTGTCAGTTGTCAGTTAAGTGGCTGTTAATAATTAAATGAAAATTTGAAAGCATTCCTGGTTGACCAGTTAAATTCATGCAAAACCTTCTTTCTACTTTTTCTTTCTCATACATTAACAAGCACCTCACTTTCTTGTCAGGAGCTCCTAAACTTAATGACTAATTTTTCATTTGCTCATTAATGACATCTTCCAAGAAACCTTCCAAATCCATATGAAAATGGTACGCGTTGGAGCTGCTATGCCGTGATCCCCAATTTCGAGCTGTCCTTTTCCGAGTTAGCCCTTGTGGAGGTCGCTCATCACCAAACATATCGCACATTGACGAGTCATCCACAAATATGAGAAAGACGCTGGCTTGCACCTGGTTAAACGGTCGATAAGGAGCTCTACATCAGTCAGTGCAAAGCCGTGAACGACCGTCGTTTTCAGACAAAAATGCACTATTATTCCATGATTGTTGATAAACATCACTTCTATAATCGATCGGGCGGGAAAACTTTCAATAACTAGCACACGAGAAATCGTTTATCCCATAATAGGTTGACATTTCTTATTCCCCCAAGCAACAGAGGGCCTGGGGCTTCACAACAAATAAACAAAAAAAAAAAACAGTAAAATCAATTCTCCATTTCCTCTACACGAAGAGGGACTCTGGGTTTTCTTCTCACGATCTAGTTTGGAATTTTCTGATGTCTTGGGGTAGTCTGAGGCCATCTCTTTACAGTCGACCTTGGTCTCTAACTACCTCTAGGTCAATTAGGTTAACTTCCTTGGTTTCAACTCAAGCTTTTGTCCGCTCCGCCGTTCAGCAGTTACAGGGAGTACCGGCTAATGTCTTCTTGCATGTTGGCAGCAGCTTTCAAGTCTGCTCCATGACTATAGCTCTTCAATGTTCTTAGAATGTTGTGTACGTTGTCCACAAATGTCCTCAGACTCGAAGCATTGTCATCATTAAGCGTTGGAATTTCCAAAAGCTTGTTACTGGGTCGCCATAGGCAATTCAGTCAGAAAACGAATTGAATTTTTCTGTCTCCCGTGTCGGGAAAATGGAAACGTTGAGCAATAGGTCGTTCCTGTCACTCCCCTACTAAGTATTGTCTTTGCGCGCAGAGTTTTCTGCAGTGTCCTCTTTTTGGGGTTGGATATCAGAGAAGGAATCGAACACCTTGAGTGGAACTGTGTTTACAGTCTTCTGGCTTTTTGTAATTTTATTTATTTGTACTCAACTCTGCACAGTCTTCAGGTAAAAGAAACAACTTGAAATTTGACTAATTCTTGATAGTCAAGAATTATTTGAAAGAAAACCTGTTGTCCATTTTTTGTTTTATTATTGAAAGAAATGGTTCTTCAGTTCAGGGTTTGATCCCAAACACTGTTCGGAAATTTCAGGAAATTTATTTAGTTGCGTATGGTTTTTGACACAGCTTGTGTTGCTTGTTTGAACGCACGCAGTGAAATGGGAAGTTTTTTTATCTTCCATGTTGTTTGTTTCAATAAAGTTTTTGGCTGGAAAAGGTTTTTGTAAGAACTTTCTATTTCATCATCATCATTTTATTTCAATGTTTAAATTTAACAAATTGAAGAAATACACAGCCCGCATATAGCAAAGCTAATCCCACAGGTTAGCTCCGAAATTGAAAGGGAATTAAGTCGAATACTCAGTCTTGATTTATTAACATATAAGTTACCAACATCTGAAAATCTAGTGTTATATGAATGAAAGTCGGATGACCTGGTGAAAAGATCACAGATATTCTGAGGCGCAGAATTGGTAGATATGTTGTGCATAAGAGAACACACAGCTTCAAAATAAAGTATATTCAGGGATAAAACATTAGCGGAGACAAACAAAGGAATAGCATGAGATCTATTACCAGCAAAGAACATTAACCGAAGAGCTCCTTTTTGTAAGATAAAGATCTTCCTCAAATAAACCTGTGTTGCTTGGCCCCAGGCAATTCCGTATTAAGTATATGGGAAAATCAGAGAACGGTAAATTTGGATTAAAGTGTTTAAAGGGACGGAGTGCCTTAATCGTGCAATAATTCCAACAACTCTGCTAATTTTAGAGGCAATATAATTGATATGATATTTCCAGGTCAACTTTTTATCGATGAGCACTCCAAGGAACTTAACATAATCTTTACATTCAAGAGAAGTATCACTATTTGAGGTATTATTATATATCCTTACATTAATCTGATAGTTAAGCTTCTTTTGTGATGGTCTAAAAATGACAAAATTTGATTTTTTTGCATTTATGGTCAGCTTATTGGCATTTAACCAATCACAGACTTTCTGCAATTTGATGTTGACTACACTTTCTAATGACTTCAAATCCTTTTCAGCATACAGCAGGTTTGTATCATCAGCAAATAATTAAAAAAGAAAGCTTCTCAGAAGAACTATAAGTATCATTCATGTCAATCAAGAAAAGTAAAGGGTCTAGAACCGAGCCTTGTGGGACCCCTGTTAGCATGTTTCTTTTAGATGACATTTGATTATCAATTTGAGTAGTGTGAATAGGGCCATTTAAGTAGGATGAAAACCAATCATTTACCGGGCCCCTTATACCATAAGTATAAGCCATTTAAGTAGCCCCATAGCAATCCAAGGTTAGAAAATTGCTTGGCTTTGCGATTAGATAGCGCTCGAAGGGGCGCATGCTTGTTGATTACTTTTTTAAGGCTGTTAAAGAATTTAGAAAAAAGCGGCATCTACATTATCTCCACAGTTTATCAAGTCCAGATCCCAGTTGATCTCGGATTATTCTCTTCCTAATTATTCTCTTCCTGAAAACTTCAGGACTTCAACGGGTTTTGAACCTGTGACCTCGCGATACCGGTGCGACGCTCTAACCAACTGAGCTCTGAAGCTCCCAACGTCACTGGCTTCATAGCTCAATTGGTTAGAGCGTCGCACCGGTATCTCGAGGTCACGGGTTCAAAACCCGTCGAAGTCCTGAAGTTTTCAGGCTTCTCTACCCAATTGCAAAAATTGCGTTCATAACTGCAAGGATCATAACTTCACTTGATTTCATATCCACAGTTCATATATGATCCTTTTCATATATCATTTCATCAATATTAAAAGGATATCCAAACTCATTGAGAAGTTGAGTCGGGAGATTTTCAAAATTGCGCTTTAGGCTTCGAGCCTTCGTATGGAACAGGGAAAACAAGTCATCTGTATCATGACATCTATTTTTCACCGTGTAAAAGCTATGTGGAGAAAAATACCTGCAGTGTATTTTTAAATCTACGAGATTTTGGTCAGGGTTGATACTACTAGTTGTGTTTAAACTGAATAAATCAAGGACATGAAAACTGGAAAGCTTTTCTAGGTATTTTTTGGTTGGGAGAGAACTACTGTTGAGATTATTAAATTAACCGTGGAGCGATACAAAAAGGTTGACACCAAAATTTTTTTGTGGATTGATCATGTTCGAACTTAACTAATATGCATTATCTGCGTTGATAGTTGATTTACGAGTTGTTTTTTAGCCTTTTTGTATTTCTTTCTTGGAAATGATTAGTAGGTAGCCGTAGTTTTGCACGTCAGAAAATATTTGTTTAGTTATTCTAGTGTAAAATGAAGTTTATTTCGGAAGCCGCCAAAAATTCCTTTAACTGGTTCCTGGTTAACCCAACTTATTGCCACGGCTTACTAGTGCGAAGATCGTTTACATTACTCAATAACGCGAAGAACTTTGAACAACATATCGCTTTAATCCAACCCAAAATCTTTCAGATAGTAAAAAAAATCATATTTCTTAACCATTGTCAGCATTATGATTTGCGATTATTCAGGTTCATATGTTTGCACGTTTGTTTTTGCTTCTCACCGATATTTAGATTTCAATTACAAACTCGGTTTTGATTGCCCACTCAACCTAATTGTGTAAATAGTTCACCCTGAAGTCAAAATAGATACATTTCTTTTCTGAGGAAACCAAAAATAAGTAGTTTTTGGTTTCTGGACTGAGCAGCTCTTGGGATGATGAGAAATATGCCGCATTCGAGCTGGATCCCCTAGCCTGCTTCTTCCATTGTAGGAATTATCAGGAGTAGCTATTGGATTCTTAGACATTTTCCCTGTTTCGTTTTTCTTATTTTCGGCATTATTCCTGGGAAAATTCAATTTCAGCGCCTTCAATACCACCCACCTCAGTGCCCTCTGTTTTTGTGTAACATGTACCACGGGCCACCCAGTTTAGGCTAACGGAGCGTCTGGTTAATTAACGACTTCGGTTTCAGTTCTGGGTTTCCAGATCGGTGAGTTAATTCCTTAACAGTTTCTTCATATACATGTATTGTGCTCGGCTATTAAAGAGCATTTTTGCAATGGCTTTCTCTGTTGATCCCTTCACCGATGCTTTCAGATAGATCATCTTTTGCGTTTTTGAAAGGCACTAGACTAAGTCATGTAACAGTGCTTTGAACATTCCATACCTGTTTGGCCACTCACAGGGATCCCCATGAAATGCATGTAACTTAAGCTTGGGAAGAGACGATACCAAAGCTGACCTTGTGAGGCCTGATTTCGCTGCATTCAGAACAATTTCTCGGTCTTTTGTATTAGTAAGAAGATTGTCTTTATCATCCAATTTACCGGGCTCTTCTTTGGTGTTTGCCTTTACCAGCCATTCCTTTACTTTCTGTGTTGCAGACTTAGAATCCTTGCCAGGGGGTCTTCTTGATTGATTGTCTGCCTTTCCGGCCACTGAGTCAGCATCCTCAAAATCCTTCACTCGTACAGCAAGATCATCTTCATCTGCCTCTTGCTTTAGAAGCAATGCTTCTTTCTCTTTTCTATCAACATCCTGTTCGGCTTTCTTTAGTGATCGTTGGGCATTCTGTGCTGCAATTTTAGCCGCTAAAAGAGCTTTCTCCTTAAGCTGCGCCACTCTTAATTTAGCTAGATCAAGTTCCCTTGCAACTGCCTTTGCCCTTGCTTTAGGCGAGAATGAACTTGCTTTACTTGTTTTACAACCACTTTTCTTGCTGCTCTAAAAAAGAAGACTGGCGACTTCCGTGTTACCGGCATGACCGATTTGTTTTCGTTCTTTGGGTGCAATTAAAACGTCAAATTCAGGTCCACCACTCTCTATTCTGTCTTCTTCGCACTCAACAGCTCTACAAACAATCTCATCTACTACTGCTTGGGATTCTAATAACCATGTGCCTGCCTCCTTCGGTTGGATATCATCAGTACACAAAGCTTGAAATTGCCCATGGTTCTCGGTCACTTGTTCCTTTTCTCTACGAAGTCGAGTACATGCAAGTTCGATTGACCCACGGTTCCTCAGATACTAGTTTATAGTGTTTATCTTCTTCGTCAAATTGGATCTCATCGATTTCCTTCTGTTCTTTATCGTCTGAAGCTTGTTTTGACCAGGAACACCGCCGGTGTAATCGCTCAAATAGCTTGGAAGGTTCCGTTCACTTGCAGCCAATGGCATCGCGAGTGTGTTTTCCTCCTCTGCATTTGATGTTGCCTCGTGTGATTTTGTCGACTTTTCTGCCATGATTCGATTGCACGCTTCTATAATCCAACGCTGATACTGTTTCCTAACAGCGGAGCTCGGCGCGCCGAAGGCGCGCGCGCGCGGAACACCATTGTTAAGAAAATATGGTAACCCATCGATGCGAGAAATCTTGGTTTTAAAGCCATGACGTCATCAACCGTCCGTACAAACGTACGTACGTCCGTCCGTCCGTACGTCCACCCCTCCATGTATGCCAATGTGACCAGTATCATGCTAGTTTACAGCATACATCTTTGATATTGGACATCCATCTTTTAATTAATTGACACCTGCCAAAACAACGTATCCGCTGACCAGTATCACGTGACCATGTCGCGGGCTCAAGCTTGGATCTCACGAAGGTCACGTTTATTTTAAGTTGACCGCTGACCATGTACTGGTTTTCGATTGGATTGCAGGCTCAACTCAGGTAACTCACCTGAACATAAGCGAGGCTTCATTTTTCGCGCGCTTTGTGTGGATCGACGCGGCTACACGGCCATACTATATATCAACGAAAGTTCTTACACAGTCAACGCTTTTCGTGTTCAGGTGCAAAACCGTTTCGAAGATGTTTTCTTTCTGCATTTTGCGCTGGTTTCAATCCAGTTTGACATATCATGATATCTGTGGTCCACACTGGTGGCTACGCAGTTATTCAAGTCAAGCATCGACGGGATGTAAACTTAAAGCTGAGTGTTTATTTTAAATTTGCTTAGAGCCGCTTTTTTCTCTGTATTGCAATTTTTGGCATATCGTTAGAAGCTCTGATAAGGTTACATGATGCCTGGAGGACCTATGTCTAGAACAGAAACGAAAGGACTGAGCGAAAGAGAACGACAACGACAAAACGAGAATACTAGTAACAGCTCATACTTAGCACACAAATTCTTTCCTTGGGCACTAAACCGTTTGTTACTTTTACGGATGCGTTATTTAAAGTGGGTGCGTATTTTTAAAAGTTGGTTTAATCGGTTCTTTCTTTGTTCAGAAATGAGAATCGAATTTTTATTGTCAACTGGAACTAAATAACAATTATCTGTACTCTTTTGGACATAAAGAAAGAATTGATTTGTTTGTTTGTTTGTTATCCTCTAAAATGCGAGCGAACAGATGCTTTTTTAATCCGTTTGCCCAACTGGTTTTCGTTGTGCCTCGACAGTGACAAGAAACTTTTGTCCTTATGTTATAAACACGTAACCGCAATGAGTTCTCGTAAAATTTGGGGGAAATCTCACTAGCTTGTGTTTTCAGAAGTTTGCTTAAAGCACTCAAACGTTATTTAAGTGTTGGAGCAGATCGCTGGTTTGAAGTTCGTCCTTTCTTGGTTGCATTGCCAAAGTTTGCCGATTTTTGTACCAAGCCAATCTAGCGTGTTTCAATGAAATACGTCAAAATGTGAATGGTCTTGTTTTCAGAGATAAAGTGGAATAAAGTGCATCAGTAAAACTCTTCTTTGACCTTGAACTGACAAAGTTGTTTTTATGGCTTCTAATTTTAGCATGATTCCTATTCGCTGGCTATTGACAGTTGACTCGATCTGAAATGGCTTTTTTTCCTTTTCCATTCGCTCGCTGAGGGTGTGCTTGTTTCCTTTTAACACTCGTTCGGTTCAACAAAAAATTATCGCCAAACTGGTGAATTGCAAAGTAAATTTCACGGAAAAAACCGATGTCGCGCACTCATCGTTTCCTGATTCATGCGATATCGGTTTTTAGCGTAAAATTTACCGTGGAATTCACTAATTAGGCAATGAATTTTTCTATAGAAGAAAGCAAAGAAGATGATTTAATTATTAAAGCAGCAACCGGAAACATCAAAACGCGGACAATTCGAAAGTTTTTATTTTTACAAACCCTAAAGGCAGTAGGAATAAATAACCAGGGAGCTCCGCTTTTAGGATTGGCTAAATCTATATATTATATAAATTTAGCCAACTTAAGACGAGAAGAGGAGCTCCCGTTTCTATCCTATCAGGGGATTTCAATTGGCTAGGGTATATAAAAACGTGTGGTATGTAAATTAACCACCCTTGGTGTTCTCTCTGAAGGCATTCACTCTTACTTGTTTAATTTACTTTCTGGCGTTCATGACTCATGAATGAAAAAAACTCTTCATCTTTATCTTCTTCCATCCCACCCGATATGAATTCTGTTCTAGAGGCTCAGAAGAACGCCTCTAAAGCGCTGTAAATACGCAAATTAAGAGCCTACAGAGCAACTTGCTTAAGGAGGCTCGATCAGGAGACAGTGTGGTCCAGTGGTTAGGGAGCTTGCCTTGAGATCGGGAGATCCCGGGTTCAAGACCCGCTCTGACCACTCGTTGAACTTGATCCTGGTAGTCCCTGGTTCAACTTCCCAGCCGCACTTGTAAATAGCCAACTGGTTTGCCTCCAGCCAGTTAGGATTCTTAACAGTTGTTGTTGTTCTATTCTGTCGTTTCGTTGTGTTTCATTGGCCCTGAAAAGCCCCTATAGGGAGCGATCAATTAAGTATGTATTGTATTCTATTGTATCAGATTCAACACTTCCAAGTGACGCTCATATTAGAAGGATCGGCACCGCAACGTTGTACCATGTATTGGCAATATTGCGGTACCAAATGAAACACGAATTATTGCTGAACAAGATACAGTCATTATTGTGACGTAATATGTCACCGTGGCAACGGGAAAGCCCTGTA
The DNA here is from genome assembly GCF_036669925.1 of Montipora capricornis. NCBI lineage: Eukaryota > Metazoa > Cnidaria > Anthozoa > Scleractinia > Acroporidae > Montipora > Montipora capricornis. The sequence continues at coordinate 46,877,056 of NC_090888.1, read as the reverse complement.
AAAACACCATTTATTTTGTCTTTAGTTGCTTATATCTCAAAAACGAACACCGTGAGCCCCATTTTTTTATTTGTGAAAAGTAATTAAAAGGGCATGATGAAACTTTCTGGAAAGTTTTAAAAATTTTTGTCGAGTGGATTCAGAGCCACCTTAATTTTGTGATTTTTTTGAGGTTGCTCTGAATCCTCTGGACATAATTTTTTTAAACTTTGCCGAGAATTTCATCGTAGCCTTCTAATCACTTTTCAGCAATAAAAAAGGGGAGTCACCGAGTTCATTTTTGAGGTATGAGCAACTAAATCCAAAGTATAGGGTGTTTTTGCTGGGCTTTCCCGGAGCCAAGGTAACTAGTTACATCACAATAATGATCACATAATCGGTGTTTTATGGTACCATAACATTGCTGTTACATGATACAGTGATGTAGCGTTATTCGCTCTAAACAGAGAGTCTTCTAAGTGTTGAAATCCTTTCGAGCCTCCTTAAGGCACAGACGAAGTTAGCGTTGACAGTAGCTTCAGAGGTGCATCCAGAAACTTGCGTCTCCAAGAGGAAAGGGATTGAAGAGCAAATCCTTTGCGGAGTTTTACTTTCAGAGAAATTTGGCTGTTAAATTTGTCCAACAAAAATGTTTCTCAGATAATTTCGCGGGAAGTTGTAAAGGTCATTTGCAGTCCGAAACTTTGTCACTATTCAACATCTGTTGCAAACGTGCATTTCGTTCGAGATGGAATGGATCCCGAGATCCCAAATTGACCTATCGGATTTTCTCAGTAGTATTTGTAACACGGATGACTGGGGCCTTTCGCCCCTTTCGTGCCATTTAATTGACTCAGTTTGGGAGTCTAATTACAAAGATCGCTTCACAAATCACGCGAATGCTATACTCGCTCGTTGCAATTCGAGGAATCCAGGATCCGAGTGCATTGATGTTTTTGTTATTAATTGGACCAGGGGAAAAACTATGCTTGGCCGGCCGTCTGCCTTATTTTTTTTTTTTGCGTTTTGCTTCATATGCGTAATTGAAAGGCTTCGGGAACTCTTATTTTTCTATTGTGGCATTTTGTCTCTATTTGGCCGATGATTTGTCCAGGCAGAAATTGTTTCGCCGAACTTCTTGTTGACTGAATGGATCTTCCGTCATTTAAAGAAGCCTACTCACCTGAGAGAGGTCCTAGCTTTTTTCGTAATGAAGATTCTCAGCATGATCGCTTCGACTGTTAACTGATTGATTGAGAGAGCTTTTTCCCTTTTTTCCTCTCTTTCTGTGAACTCTTGGGCCGTGTGTTAGTTGAATTTACACGCTTGTAAGGAACATTTTATCTCTAAAGAATCATTGTATTGATAGTTATATATACTTATTATCTTATAAAAATTTAACTGTTACACTTACTATGGCTGGTGATGTTTGAAACATCGAAACATATTCCTTTAATTCAAAAATGTGGTTTCATTTAAAAAAAATAATTGATTCAATTTCTTTATTTTTAAATAAATTTATCCATGGATGGCTCAAGCCGGAAATATTTCAAAACTTCACTGCTATTTACACCAAGAGGTGGAAAGAGTAACAAATTATCTACCATGAGGTTAACTACTTTACTCGTGAAAACCTATTGACATAATCTTACTCTGTTTTGCCTCAGATTCCTACAGAATAACAACATTACTTTTTTGACGAATGGAAGTTTTGCCAAACTTGAGAAACTTAAATATTTGTAAGAAAGACCAGTGAAACGTTTTTTAAATCACAGCTACCATGGTTTGACCATGCCACACCGTTTTATGCTATCCCAGGTAACGGCCTTGGGTGAACTGCTTGCTGAAAACTAATTGCAATATCCCTTGTCGCTCTAAAATATCACATTTCCTCTCCCTTCAATTGCCTCTCTCACCGAAAACAATATTCTTTAGCAACGTAATGCGTATAGGCAATTTATTGTTTCAATCACCAACTTTTTCTGTTTTAGATTATTGAGTGGAAACAAACTTCAAGAAATCCCAGACGGGGCCTTCAGGAATTCAACGTTTCTACGAGTAATGTATGTCAGTTAAATCAGGCCAAAACCGACTATACCAGGCCTCTCGTGTGTGAAATAATGAAACGTTAAATTATGTTTTACCTTTGCTTTAATCTCAGATTCCTTGCCACTCGTGGAAGAAAATTACCAACTTGATTATTTTTTGATTCCCCAACAGCTTGCTTTCTGACAACCCCATCAGCACAATTGGAAAGCGGGTGTTTCCTATCAAAAACAACCTAGCAATGTAAGCCATGCAAGATAACATACTGTTTTGTATTTCAGCGCACCTGAAGTTACTCAGACTGTAGGCCACTCCCGGGTTCGACGCCCAGTTGGACCAATACTGATAAGAAAGTGCTGCCATTATAATTACATCTGCGCGTGGATAGAACTTTAATATTCACGGTTAAAATGCCAACAACGTGAAAATTTTTATTTTCCCATTTGAAAGTATCTGAAAAATGAACTTTCGCGAAATAATCTTTCCATTCGAACGACAGGCGAATTTTGAAAAAATTGGCACCCAACTCGCTCAAGTCTTCTCTGGACTTATGACTTATTTGAAAATCCACAGTTTTGCTGTTGTATTCGCTTTCGGACTCAGAGGCACCTTCCTCGATGATAGACATAAAGCTCATATAGATATATATATTTTTTAATTGAAAAATACTGAAAACTATCACAGAGCGATACCTTTGGGTTGATCACCTAGAAAATATAGCACCCACGCCAACACGCATTCCTTAATCTACGTCACAGCAATCCCTTGAAATCCTGACCAGCTGAAGGGGTGTATCAAATAAAAGTAGGATTTTAAAAATCATAGAAAATTCGTGTCTGGTTTTGAATCAACACTGAACTCTTTCGCAAAAGTTCATTTTTAATATGGACTTTCAAATAGGAGAATAACAATTTTCGCGTTATGGGCATTTTAAAGACTGTAAACCGTAGGCCATGCCTCACGACGCCTGTTCTGGGAAGTTAAAGAACCGACACAGTCAACGAAAAAATAGGACACTGAAATCTCGGAGGTTAAGAATATCACGTGGGGAGGGGGAGTCCTTTTTGTTTTTAACTTTCACCTGTGTGTAAAAACAGTCCAAATAAATAACTGAATAAATATATTTTTTAATTTAACTGAGAAATGAGCGACTTTCACAACTTCGAACTGAGATAATTATGCTGTAACCGCTTAAATGGAATCAAATTCGTGAGCTTAAAATTCAGTTGTGCGACACTACAATGGATATCACGATAAAGGTTTTATTTGCTAATTCAAAATCAGATTATTATTCTGAGTACGAGCGCCTTAGTAAGTTAAATTTATTACCTTTGAAGTATCGCAGAGAAATTAACGATTTAGTTTTCTTTTTTAATGTAAATTAAACATTTTCGATTATGTATCTTTTCGCTCTTGTACTAAACCGAGTAGAAATGTTGATCATTTAACGCTTGATGTCCCTTTCAGCAGGACTGACATCTTTAAGAATTCGTTTTTTGTTCGATCTGCCGTCTGTGGAACGATTTACCTCTTAGTATAAGAGAATCAAATACCTTGTCAATCTTCCGTTAGAATTTGATAGCCTTTTATCATGATAAGTGTAATGTAGAGTTTTTTTTTTTCTTTACATTGTATTTTACCCAATCATTGGTCCATTCATGGTAACTTTTAATATACTTTTATTACTTACGTAATTAATTCTATAGATTTATTTATGATGTAATAATAGGTGGCTTATTTTTAAGGAGTCTAGTACTCTGTTTTAAGCCTACCTCAGATTGAGCGTTTGATTGATTTGATTGTCAGATTTTTGAATTGTAAATCTGAAACTTGATTAAATTAGAAACTGGGAAAGAACTTCACTTGCCAAGTATTTATATCTTCTGCAGATACATGGTACGGACGAAGCTAAGAACATTTGACCTGGGGTCGTTTACTAATGGCACAACACCTGTTATGTAAGTATTAATGTAAGAGATTTCAGTAATTGCCTGTGGACAAGCTTGAACTCTAATAATTTAAATTCATGCCTAATTTATCGATCGTTTCTATGGGCTTTATGTTTATCGTTTTTCACGGAACCTAAATCAACGATTAAACGACCCTTTTTTGGTGGTTTGATCTTTTATACAAAATTTTCCAGAAGCAATGAAATGCTTCTGAATACTACTAATACAGGTCTTCTCATCCTAAAAATGTTGTAGTTTGTGAAATTCCGAGGTAAAAAGCACACAACTTGCCTTTGGTAGAATCGAAAAGGGAGTACGGAAATTCAAAATCCCTCGCTCGGCAAAGCGAGTAAAAGGCCATTTCAGCAAAATGGCGTTCTTCCTTTGTAATTGAAGGCCCTAATAATGTCTCCGTGATGTGAATATCCCGCGCAAGTGCTATGAATAATTCATTATGCCCGGCCACTCTGCGCGATGTATAGAATGGTGAAAACCCAGCGGTTCCGTCTGCCACACGCCCTTCGTTACACTGACAAGTCCAAAAACCTTTATGATGCGTACTTTCTGCGGCGTCTTGAATTGCTGTGCATGAAAGACTACTTTGAGATTTTTGATAGATAAATGTGACCGAACTTATTTTCATTTTTGGAACAATAAACCACGCAATCATTTAACTGTAAATACACTCTATTACGTCTATACAAGTATTAATCTTTAAAGTGTAATGTGCCCGTGGGAAGGGTGGAAAACTAGTCCTGGGCGAGTTCTAGGCAAGATTCGAACATACGACAGCCCTAACACCGGCCGGATGCTCTACCCCTTGAGCAACTACATCTCCTTGGGTTCTAGTTAGTTTATCTACGTCCTGAATGGACAATGTGTTTCGCTGGTCGGCGGGACAGGCTATTACACCTTATAGGGGCTATGTCAGTGCAGTTCCTTTTGTGTACTTTTAACAATTACTTACTCCTACTCCCTACGCAACTTAACGTTAGCCCAGAAATTACTTTAAAACAACACAAATTAAAGCTTCGTGACAAAAAAACGTCTGTCGTGCACACATGATTTCAGTTACAAACAACAGAGATAGACTTTGGAAAACTGCCAGACTGAACAGTTTTCAAAATCCCAATTGCAATCCATTTTAAACTACTTTGTTTGCTTTTCAAGTTCTTCAAACCTTTTTTCAATGTTTTAAGTAGTTATTTTCAGTTTATATTACTCTTGATTTGGTTGCCGGTTCCCAGTCGCTGAATTTGGCCTTATTCGTAACACAGCCAGATAAATCTATATCAATAGTCGAATTTGAAAACTTGAGAGCATACTTTGTAGAGTCCGCAGACCAGCGGGACACATTCTCCATTCAGGACCTAGAGAAACGACCTAGGTCCAAATGTAGGAGTTCTAGTAGCTCAATGGGTAGAGCGGTGTAACGGAGATCGTTGGTTCGAATCCCGCAGAAAACTCTGTTTTTTTAGTTGTCCTTTTCCTCTTCGCCATGCAACTAGTTTCCCATCTAATAAGTCTATCTTAAGCCTTTTATAAACGGGATAGAAAGAGGGCGCTCGAGAAATAGCTTATGCATACCGAGTCTTATGACATGTTTGACACAGGACATTTACACCTGACTTTAAATACGCAAAGGACCTAAATAAAACAAAAAATAAATAAAAAAGTAGAATGTAAACAGAACTTATAGATTGTTGTCTTAATTTCATCCACCTACGACATATGGTACCTATCATTTGTTTGGTATGCATGCTCTCTTAGTCACATCTTGCAATGCTAGGCATGGCAAGACAGGCGCAATGCCATGCCTTGCCTTGCCTTTCACTATACAAAATATATTATGTCTCCCCTAAAAACTGTTCCAAGTTGTTTTAACTGTATTTTTGTTTAGAATGTTGCGTGGAGGCAAAGTTGACACCATCAAGTTTCAGGAAGACTGCGTTGTCCACCTGTGAGTACCTTAAAAAAGTTCATTTACCTGTGAAGCTGGACTGTATGGATTTCAATATAACCTTACACCGACAGAAATTTAATGACAACTGTCTCAATTGCGGAAGTGGAACATTTGAAGTAAACACCATGAGCATAATTTTAAATGGCAGGCAGCCATGATAGACTACGTTGTGAAAACCAAAAAATAATATAAAATAGAATAAGTTATAATTAGGTTAATTAATACGCTTGAGGTAGAAAGTAAACAAACAAAACAAAGAAAGCAAAACAATGGCACGATACAGGAAGTCTAGGGCTTTGGATATAACCAGATAATCATTTCATTTCTAAATTTTTGGAGAGAGGTAGCATTTCTTGATTTTGTGAAATCGGAGTCATAAATATCAGGAAGCAAGTCCTTTTTTTTTTTGTTTGTATACAAGCTCACTCATTTGTAATTTAGTTATTTGAAATATATTCACTGTACCTAATCTAGTAAACAGGGGTCTGCTATGATCTCGCCAGCTTGATTGTGTTATAATCCTTAGGTCTCTTTTATGTAGCACAAGTAAACAATTTAATTTAGTCGGGTAGGTACTTCCCAACGAAACAGTGCAGTGCGACAGATGTGAATAAATTGAACTATGATATAAACATTTTACTATTCAACGTAAGATAGGAACGAACTTTGTAAATAATCCGGACACATTTGGCAACTTTCCGTGAAATGTAGTTAATATGAGAATTCCACTGCAAGTCTTGCTCAATAAGTACCCCCAAAAATTTAGTTTGGTAGTTCGTATTTATAGGTGTACCATTAAGATCAATATTAACGCCACTATTGAATAGATTTAAGGCGACTCTCTTTTGCATTGACAAATACAATACAGAACTTGTTTTGGACGTGTTAATCGCCAATCTGTTTAACATCTAGTCCCAGAGAGCATGAAGTTCTTTCCTCACCACAGATAATTTTAAAAGGTGTTTACATTTTCATGGGAGCCTAGAAGATTCATGTCATCAGTATATAACCTACGGTGGCCCACAAGGGCAAAACACAACTCAATATTGAGCTGGATACACAACAATCTTTCGTGATACAAAACAATTTTTCACGGTACACAACAATCTTTCACGATACAGAACAATTTTTCACAGTACACAACAATCTTTCGCGACACAAAACAATTTTTCTCGGTACACAACAATCTTTCGCGATACAAAACAATTTTTTACGGAACAAAACAATCTTTTGTGATACAAAACGCCAAACAGCGTTTCACGATGCAAAATTAAATTTCACAATGCAAAACAAAAATTTGGAAGACTGGTAACAAACACGGGCAACTTCATATCACGTGATCATACAACAACGTGCTGGTAAGTACTTCGCGTAAGATTACGTACATTGTCCCGACTTAACGAGTGTTACTATGTGTAAGACCACATATATGTAAGGTGTGTAAGACTACGTATGTTGTCGTTACTATGTTTAACTATATTGTTCCAGTAAATCTACTGGAATCGGGTAACATCTGTAGTCCCGTAACTTTTGTAATCCTGTAATTTCGGTAACCCCGTAACTTCTGTAACCCTCCAATGGTTTATCATTCGGCCGTTAAATACAGGTGCATTTGTACACCTTCACCAAAAAAAGGTGGTCTTTTCCGACACTTCACAGCTAAGTGGCAGCTTTTTTCGTGTCATTAGTGGTGTCTTAAGGGAGAAGATAAACGTGCATGAACCTTGAATATCCCCTATGTTAATCCTCTACCTGTCATGATTAAATTGCAATCGACAGAGAACTTTGGAAAAATGCTCAGTCGGTAGAGCGGCGGTGATCTAACTCGTAGGTAGTGGGTTCAATCCCACCCTGGTCACATGGTTTATATGGGTAGAAAATTGCACTTCTCATTACCCTCCAATAGTTAATTCTGTTGAAACATAAGTGCGACACGGCCAACGTTTGCAAAAACGTAGCCCTTCTTAGGTAATCTTTAGTATGAAAAAATAAACTGTTTTCTCGAAATCATAACGGCTAGCAGAACCAGGAGGGTAGCTAATAACGCGTTAAGGTAAGGGAGCTGATTGAAATTTTTTCAGAGGCTGAAAGAAGGAATAAAAAAGAAGACTATTTCTGGATTACTGACAGACCGTTCAGTGACCCCCACTCAAGAGCATCCCAGGTTGGTAGGGGACTGTTTGATGTCCATATCGTAATTCTAAACTTCAAATTTTAATTTTAAAACTACCTTTAATATGCACTATTTTGTATTTCTCAAAAAGTTACTAATCTTTGCAAAAAATAAAAATCAAGTACTTCCTCTCAAATAGTCCTAAAATTACTCAAGACACCTCGAGACATCGATTTCGTACGATGAACAGAGGGTTTTTGCGTTTTTCGAAACACGAACGAGATGTTTCCATTACACCATTCCATTAAACGGCGGAAAAAAGGCTTTCAGGTTAAGCCTAGTTAAAACTAGTAAATAAACAAGCAAAGATGTTTCGGCAAACATGAACATCACTAAGACACCACAAACTGAATCTTTAAGTTACAGGAGCTAATGGATTACAGAAGTTACGGTGTTACAAAAATTATTGGATCACAGAAGTTTATACGGGGTTACGGAAGTTACATGATAACAGAAATTACGGGTTTACAGAAGTTACAATTGCAGATGTTTACGGGGTTACAGAAATTATACGATTACAGAAGTTACTGGACTACAGTGGATTTACTGGGACAATATAGTTAAACATAGCAACGACAACATACGTAGTTTTACATATCTTACAGATATGTGGTCTTACACATAGTAACACTCGTTAAGTCGGGACAACGCACGTAATCTTACGCGAAGTACTTACCAGCACGTTGTTGTATGATCACGTGATATGAAGTTGCCCGTGTTTGTTACCAGTCTTCCAAATTTTTGTTTTGCATCGTGAAATTTAATTTTGCATCGTGAAACGCTGTTTGGCGTTTTGTATCACAAAAGATTGTTTTGTTCCGTGAAAAATTGTTTTGTATCGGGAAAGATTGTTGTGTACCGAGAAAAATTGTTTTGTGTCGCGAAAGATTGTTGTGTACTGTGAAAAATTGTTCTGTATCGTGAAAGATTGTTGTGTACCGTGAAAAATTGTTTTGTATCACGAAAGATTGTTGTGTATCCAGCTCAATATTGAGTTGTGTTTTGCCCTTGTGGGCCACCGTATATAACACAAGGCGAATTAATTTTGACGTAAATTGAGTATCGTTGTCATAAATTGGAAAAAGTATGGACCCCAAAATTGCGCCTTGACTGGGAACTCCAGAAGAGATTTGCAGAGGATCCGATTCTGTACCAGTTACCGAAACATATCGCATTCGCCTGCTTAAATAACTGCAGAACCAATCTGCCCCTTTCCATCGATTCCTTAATTATTAATTATTAATTCGACCGTTATAAACTGAAAATCGTTAAACCAAAAGTTTCCACAAATCATAAGCCTTACAAAGTTAACAGCAAAATAACTGATGACAACCCTTGTGATTGAGAAGGATCACTTTTATGATCCGGAATTTAATAAAGATCCATATAAAATTAGCTTTAGTTATCATTGTTCTAGGAAGATTCCGTGGCTAATACTTATCCTCGGTTATTATGGGAACCAAGCTTTCCTTTTCATTGGCTAACGGAGTTGAACTAAAAGTTTTCTTTAATTATTTGGTATTTGAATATCCTAGATATTTTTAAAGAGAATTCCTTTTATACCGCAAAATTTATGTTTACCTATCACCATCGTTTGCTCCCCTCGCCCTTTTTAAGTTTATTTCTGACTAGGGGTCAAATTCATAATTATGATAGCAGAGCCTCAGATCATGTTCGACCTCATACCTGCCGAACTAATATCAAACAATTCACTATACTCTTTCGGGGCCAAAGATATGGAATGCTTTGCCATTATCAGTTACGTCTTCCCCTAGTCTATCTACCTTCAAAACAAAGCTTTTTGATTTCCTAAGTTAATGGTATGAAACGTCCGACTCTTTAATGTCCTTATAGTCTTGCCACTGTATATTAATAATAAGCCTCAATACAATGTCTTTACTAGTCTTGCAGTCCTAACACATACACATCTCCGAGGGGACCTCTCACTATAAGCCCTGGAATTTTCCGAGGTCTCCTCGCCACTTCTTCTTCTTCTTCTTCTTGTTATTATTATTATTATTATTATTATTATTATTATTATTATTATTATTCATTGTAAACTTATGTAAGATTCTAGTATATTATTTTCTATTATTTATTCTATTATTCACTGTAACTTTCTATGAATGTATGTGGTGAAACAAATAAATAAATAAATTGGCTCAAATGTCTGCCGCCTTCGTTAATTATTTAAATCAAGTACTTCGGGAATAGCTTAGTAGTATAGGAGTTGGGGGTACGAGCACATTTTTGCAAAAATGTTCTCATACCAACCCAACTCCATACTACTTTCCATTTAATGGCTTCCAATTTTTTGGTTTCGTATTTTTGTTCTACTATTTTTGGAAATCTATATGTTTTTTAAAATTATGTAGCATTTAAATATTATAAATGAGTTGTAAAGAATTTCATGAAGAACTTTCACATTTTGAAGAAATATTTTGTCCATTTTGTAATAAGCAAATCTCGAAACATACGAAAGAAATTGAGCAATGCTGCAGTCAACCTGATATAGTGAATGATAACAATATGCTAGTTTGTAAAAAATGTGGGACAGTTAATGGCTATAAACCACTTATAGAATTTGTTGATTTTCACTCAAATAAGCATAGATTCCATCGTAAAAGTGTTTACCAAAGAAAATATCATATTGAAAACATCATGAATAACATAGCTGTGAAAAATAATTTTCAAATAACAGTTAAAAACAAAGACAAAATAATGAGAATTTTTGATGATATTGGTAAGGTCGTAAAATCTGTGAATATAGACAGAAAGCGTATGATCAACATAAATTTCATTTTGAAACAAATATTTAAAATGCTTGATCTTCCTTTTGAAAAGGTCAAGACGAGTAAATCCAAAAAGACACTTCAATCATATGAACAATATTGGAAGGACATAAAGACACTGATAATCGATGAAATCAATGCAATTGTCAAGGAATGAATTTGTCATTGTATTTTGCGTAGAATTTGTCAACACTAGGACAAACATCAGTCACAAAATCATCTACATTTTTTAATTCTGTGTGAAACGATGGTTTGAAATCACCGCTTCTCAACATGTCTTTTAAATCAATTAAAAGATGCTGATAAGATTGATAAGCGTATGTACAATTTTGTATCTTGAGATCTAGTGATTGAAAATCCATGTATGATTTTATTAATAGAGCAGCTGTTGAAATAGCAAGTAAAGCTATACCATGTGTAACAATAGCACTAGTAATCCCTCCGGCAGCAGTCAAAATAGAAATAGAATTTCCCATCAGTTTTAATTTTTTATACCGTTTCACAGCCTGCTTGTAAGCCCAGCATTTCCTATGATACGCTTTATAGTAGCTTTTTAGTTCATCAACCTGATCTTCAGTCAGTGAATCTGAAATATGATTCCAGTCAAATATTTTTTTTCGTTTGTCAGTCATAATTATAGTTTAGATTGTCAATCGTCTGCATAGACAATATAGTATACCACTGACTTGACCACAAAAAGGTGATCTTTTAATCAGTTTAGTTGTGTATTTTTCTGAAATAGCATAAGTGTAACCTCTACCGAGCTTATGGTGGTCATAAAACCTACCAAGAGCATCATGTAATACACTATGTGAATTTAGTATATTAATCCAACCGAAGATCTTTTCAAGTAACCATGTTAGGCAGCCACTACCTAGTCCAAGAAGACCTATTTCTCCATTATTCAGTTCAAGAACATTATTTATAGATATATCTCTTTCGAGATGATGAAAATGCAGGTATCTATAAACAAGTGCTGATTTTAATATTTTATCGTTAATGTTTGGATGTTTTTCCTTTGTTTTTTCAAAATTGTGTGTCACATATTCAAGCAACAAATTGATATGCATGTGTATATTACGTTATATATTTTAAAATAACCACATCACAAATTAAAATGATTTTGAATGAACCTGAACATATTTTTTAATTCATTATCGGACAGAGATTTTGACCAAACAGCAAAAGCATATAAATCCATTTCACAGAAATTTATAGCAGTGCCATCAGTATGAACCTGACATCCAATAAATATTTCTTGAGCTGAACCTGCCAGAGTGGCAGAAATTGTTTCTGTTTTAATCGAACTGATTGATGTAACGCCTCTAAAGAGTTCCAGATTTGCCCCATTAATACGAATCGTCCAAACTTCGATATTACCGGAGAGATTCGGCAAAGAAGGAATGTTAAGTCTGCCATTTGACGTTGAACCAAAATCGATATAGACTGTACCATCTCCCCATGGTATATGCATACCGAATCTGACGGCTCCGCGCCCCCATTGAAACTGAGATTGATTAGTTATTGCTTTTGTATTGACAACCAGCATTACTGTACATGTGTTACCAGATTTACCTGCCATTTCAGAAACATCAAACGATTTTTTTTCCTAATAGTCATCACTACCATCAAAACGTACGAAAAACAGTTTTTTTGATGAATCCCTTAGAAAAAGAGGCTTTTTTGAATTGGTCGATTGTGAAAAATCGATATTATTGACAGGATCAATCCATGAAGTAACTCTATCATTCGAATCGGCTGTAATTACTGAAAGAGCTGGAATCAAGGCAATGCTGATCTTGTCTAACAATGGCAGACCAGGTTTACTGTTTGAAATGATGAAAGTCGATCTGTCTAACTTCAAATCAAGTTGTTTTTTTATGACAACATGATTGTCATTTGTAGCAGCCTTTGCAATAAGATTTTTGTCAGTTTCCACATGACCATCGTCATTTATTGAAAATGTGGTATTGAAAGTTAAATCTTCTGAACTTGAATGATAGTGTATGGTATATTCTATTTTATCTCCATTTTCATCTAGAAGATAACTACCATCTGATTGCTCAACATATAATGTCATATATCATTGTGTCATATTATTTTCAATTGTTGAACGTTTTATATCGGATTACGAATTTGAATCTCTTATTTTTTCCGTCCGAAAAATTTATTCTGATATAATTTACGTTTTGAAAATATCTATTCACATTTACGGTAATAGTTTTGGTTGTAAAAAAAATATTGTAAATCGCCGATGTGTTTGTTTGGATGACTAAACGATGATTGCTTGACAATTCATAAGTTGATTTAGAATAAATTTGTATTGAACTTATGTAAATTTCACTGAACTTTAGAGTGTCTCCGTATACTGTCAAAAAGTCGCATGAATTGATTTCTTCGGCAGTTATACCCCATATGAAAGATGGTAAAACACTATCACTTATTGATGCAGACAAACCCAAAATTTTATTACCATTCATTTCTATGGGTACATGCAATTGAAATTTATTGCTGCTAACCTCATACGCTTTTTCATAATCATAGATAGTCATATCAAGATCGCTTTTGGCTTCACCTTTAATACCATAAATCAGAACAAATACAGGTAAAAGAGCCGGACTAGTATTGTCATAATTGCTTTTGAAATTTACATACAAACGTCTCTGAATAGATGGAGAAGTTCCGTCAGGAGTTATGTTCAATATTGATGTAATGTATTTATATTCCGAATTTACTTGATTGTAGATCCAGTGACATTTAAGTTTAAAGCCTCATAACCTAAAATAGTTGAACCGAATTCGTAATCGTAGAAAGGAGATTTTTGAAAATACACTTCAACACAAACTGTATATTTATCAGATTTGTCGTCTCTGTACATTTTGAAAAGATTAAAATCGAAACGACCTTTGTATTCACTTGAACCATTGTTCGCCTTTTGTACCTTCATAGAAAATGCCTTATCGTTGGTTTTATGAGGCATGTCATTGAAGGCGATTAAATTGACATCCTGTATTCCAAAATCTTCTGTAAATTCTCCATCATCCATCGCATACTGTTTTCGTGTGTGCTTATATGACTCTCCGCTATTTTTCGGTCTGTATATTCATTATTTTCGGTACTTATAGTTGAAAAAGCGTCATTTACTTGCTTCAAAGTTATGGCATCTTGATTATGTGTAGCGTTTCCGAGATTTGTTATTCGTTGATTGTTCATGTTTAGATTTGAAGTCATATTATTGCTTCCATCCAATTTTAAACATCTTGAGAATTGATTATCGACATAAGCTTTGTTAGTCACATCTCTAGTACCAGTTGGTTGTCCGCAATTTATTATTTTGTTCAAAGACAAATTCAAATTTCCAGTCATTTCTTGAGTACCATCTCGTAACACAACCTGATTGACATTTGGTTTGGCGGCTAATGCAGTATCAATGTATCCTTTATTAACTACATCAGTCGATTGTGAACCGTTACCAACCTTTGTGATTTTATTGTCACCAAAGTCAAAATCACCAGTGATGGATACTGAACCATCTCGTTTAAGGTATCCAGACAGACCTAGGCTAGCAGTATGTGTTTCCAGATATTGTTTGTTGACAGAATCTTTGGCATTTGTAGGGTCAGCCACATTTACGACTCTTTTGTTGTTCATGTTTATTGTTGCTTGGTCTTTTCTTACGAATCTGCCATCAGCAAAAGAACGTGTTATCAGTTGATCTGCATTCGTGTTAGAACCGATGTTATACAGTCGTTTACCGTTGCAATCGATATCTTGGTTAACTCCTTTATTGAAAAAATTAATGTTGAAGTAACTGATGTTCATGGCGTCGTAAGTACCAAATCTTGGATCGGCAAGATTTTCAACTGTGTGTCTGCCCATTTGAAGATTACCGGTCATCTCAACTACACCGTTTTTTTTTAAATAATCGCCAAGTTGAGTATTGTTTGCTTTGAGATCAAGTTGTTTTTTATTTATGGCATCAGATTGCGAAACACCGTCAGATAACCCTGTGATTTTCTGATTTTTCATGTCAATAGGATTTTGTATTTCAATATTCCCAGTGTCATCATTCAGATCGGCATAGAACGCTTCAAGTTGTAGATGTGTTAATGCATCAGCTGTATTATGTCGTCCCGGTGCCACGTTCTCTATTCTACGATTATCCATATTTAATCTGGCAAGCATTTTATTACTACCATCGACTAGTAATGCCTTATCAACCAGTAATGCCTTATTATCGACGTAACTCTTGGTAGTCACATCGCTATTTGCTTGCGGTGCAGCTACATTTCTCAGTTTTTTATTTTGAATATCATAATCACCATCATCTGTCAGTTTGAAACCCACACCAGGCAATCCTTTCACTATTTCGATAATTTTGCCATGCGAAACAGTGTCTTCAGGTAATTTACCGTTTGAGTAACTCATATATACATCGGTTATATTGTTCCATCAAAGTTCATTGTTGTAAATTTTCGTGGCTTATCGATATATATGAAGCTGTAAGGGTCACTAGTTGCTTTTTCGTATAATTGTTTCGACACATTGTTTTCTCTGCAAATAAGCGATTTTTCGTTGTTGCTTGGAAATTCATAAATAGCAAAATGTGAGCAGTTTAATCTAATATCTTTTGGTGTCTTATAGTAGCTTTGACTCAAATATATGACACTGCAATTTTTATGTCTCCCCTGTATAAAATAGTCAACTAATGGTTTTTGGTTTTTGTCGCATACGAAATCGTCGAATATCACAATTTTTTGACTTTCACTGTCAAGATCATTTACAGGAATAATTTGATCATTGCTTGCTTCAATAACATCATAACCAGCTTCATCACTTATCGGTTCGAACACATCCATGAGATCCTGATACTTTGACTGCTCTAAGTTTTTTGCATAAAGGTATATTTTATCAAAGTACAACAAATTGTAAATCATATGCATAAGTGTATTGGTCTTACCGGAACCAGATGGTGCGCAAATAAGCATGCGAAAGCATCGATCAGGCATGAAATCATATATTTGTTTGAAATTGGATGCGACTTTGTCGTCAGTATCATAATTTGGTATTTTCATTTCTATATTATATGGGCATATTATTTCAATAACATGGTGTATAACACAGTGTTCAACATGGTGTTCAACACGGTGTAAAACGGTATTTTTTATATATGATTTCCATTTTTATGTAACGTAACAATATAACAATAAATGAGTTTACTTAAGTGGAAAGAACTCGCAAAGAGTAAATCTGAATTAGGGGATAAGATCAATTATGTCCGTAATGCAATTAAAAAGCATGATATCGATCAGCAGACCAGTCAACAGGGATTTTCAAAAGTATTCAAACCAATTACAAGTAAATTAGATGATGTTATTGACAGTAATCAGGTTTTAAGGTTGCCAAGGAAAAAACGACTACTGAAGAAAGGAGAAGTTCCGAATTACGGTATTGATATAGAGGATGAAGTTGAGGACATGGGTTTAGATGATCTATTTGAACAACCTGTTTTGCCACAGCAAGAAAAACAACTGGTGCCAAAACCGCCAACATATGAAGAATCTTTACAAGATCTTCTGGAAGGAAAAAAAGAGATTTATGTTGATCCTAAGTACTTTCCTGAAGAACCAGAATTACCACCAGAATATGATGACGACAATGATATCAATTATGGAATAGATGATGAAGATATGGACAATGAGATATTAGGTGATCTTGGTCTTCAAAATTATGATTCTGTTGAAAAGGTAATGAATCAACAAGAAATGACTCAACGAAAGAACAAAAAATATCTCAATAAGATTGTCAATGATGCTAAATTTAAAAGAAATCAATTGAAAGCCTACAAAGGAAACGTTACAAAGCAATACAAAAGTGGGAATATAACGGAAGCTGATAGGCAAAAGGAAAACAAAAGAGTGGATCGCGCTATGAGAACTCTAAATGAATACATAAAACATTATCAAAACAAAATCGAAACAACAAAAGGTTCTGGTAGGAAAAAACAAAAAGGTGGTAATGTGATATTTTTCAACAAACCGAAAGAACTCATAAAAAAATTGGATTTGATCATTGGTGAGATATTGGCTGGTAATATGAGCATTGACATGCGAAATATGGGTGTTTTTATATTGGACACATTATTGAAAATGTCGACAATCAACAAATCACAATATGGTAAATTATACAAACAATATTTCAAAATTTAATGTAGCTTTATTATATAATGCAACGAGAGATAGTATTGTCATCATATTCTGTAAAAAATCAAGGGGATAATAAACCAGAAGATTTCACAACAAATTTTACCAGACCTATAATTCTAGACAATAACAAGCAATATGTTGTTGGTCTTAACAGAGTCATTAACATGTCATTCACTTGGTTTAATGTCAATGCTGGATACAAAAATCAATTAATCAAATATAGCTCAGATAATGGTTCAACTTTTAAAAACATTACATTTCCAGCCGGTGTGTGGAATTATACAGATTTCAACACATACATAAAAAATCTAACAAAAACTGGTGATACGTATCCGATCACTCTTGAATTCGATGATACGACATTTAGGGTTACGGTTATATTAGCTAATAATTACCAACTTGATTTAAGAGCAAGTAATTTCAATGAACTAATCGGTTTTGACAAAAAGATATTGGCAAGTGGAACACATATTGGATCAAGAGTGCCAAATCTCAGTCAAGACACAGACATACTCAATATTCATTGCGATTTAATTAACAAATCGCTTGTAGACGGCAAAGAAACAGACATCATTTATTCATTCTCAACCAGTGTACTAACTCCAAGTTACTCCTTCACCCTCGAACCACGACGAGTCACATTTAATCCAGTTAATAAAATTACAATTTCGTCAATCAGAATCTGGATAACCGATGGAAAAAGAAGATTAGTGAATCTAAATGGAGCGGAGACAGCTTTTTCACTAATTTTAAAAAGCATAGAATAATATAACATAAAAGTATAAATGAAACCGTATGAATTCAAGAGGTTTTATCATCCAAAACTTGGTCGATTTGTATATCGACACAAAGGGTCTGGACTTATCGTCGATAATATTTTTAAACCGTTAAAGAGTGTGGCATCATCTGTTTTCAAGAAATTTTCCAAGCCAGTAGCAAAGAAGGCATTGAAATCAGGGGTTTCCCATTTAGGTGATCGTCTGGGTAAGGCGACGGCAGAAAAGTCAGGAGACCTGATAATGAAAAAAATTGGCAAATTTGAGAAAAGGAGCTACAACACAAAGGGCAAATGTTCCATCCTCACCCATTAAACAGCAAGATGAAAGTACTGATATGATCCTCAATAGATTGATATCAGGATCTGGAAGAAGGCGTAGAGTCTTCAAATAAATAACATGACAGCAAAATTATATAATATAATAGTATAAATGGCTTTTAGAACAAGTGAATTTTTACAAAGAAATGAGTTGGTGCGTTTCCAACTTGATGATGTAATTAGAGCCCCAGCCAATGGTCAACATCAGGAGAAAAATGGATATACATTCACAATCAATGATCGATCGAGTTTTTACGATTGGTACAATGCTTATTTCGAGATCCAGTTCCAGGTGCAAAAATTAGCAGACGGTAGTGCTTACGCTGGAGATCGTATAACAGTTATAAGTGGATCTCATTCATTGATCGCTCATATGATGATAAAAAGCGCTGGTAAAATTGTGTATGACACGGACAATCTTCATAAGGTTGTTTTTGTCAAAAACCTCCTCGAATATAGTGACGATTTTAGTCGCTCAGTAGCCAAGAATAGTCTTTGGTATTTAGACACAAGTCATCTCATAGCCAATGCTAATCAGAATGCAGGATTTGAGGCTAGACGACTTTTAACAACCGGGAATTCTGATGTCAATAGAATCATACCTCTTAATCGTTACAGTTTTTTTGAAGAGTTAGAGGGTAAGATGCTGGTACCAATGCAGCTTGAATTCACTTTAAAGCTGTCTGATGATAACGAACTACTTCAAAAAGTTGACGCAGTTGATGATGGAAGAGTTGTCATTAACAGATTTCTACTATGGGTTCCAAAACTGACTCCAAAGGACAGTCTGTATGATAAGTTCATTGGTTCTTTTTTAAAACAGGATAAATGGACGTATCTCAGAGAAATGTATCAAATGTCAAGTCCGAGGCATGGTAGTGGATTCTTCCAGATTTCTTTCAGTATTGACAATGTTAAAGCAATTTTTGTATACCTACAACGAGCTAAAACAAGGAATGCAGCGGCAAATCCATATGAATTTGACACATTCAATATAAATGCCGATCGTGGGAATGGTAGTCATTTGACAACATGTCGTCTAGAATATGGTAATGGTGTCTTTTATCCCGAAGCTGAATATGATTCTGAAAGTAAAGTAAGAATCTTCAACGATTTGATGTCTTATGCAATGAGTAAAAATGATTACAACACTGGCACACAACTTAACCTAGCGAATTACAACTCTCTTTATCCTCTAATCTATTTCGATCTATCATATCAGGCAGAGAAAGTGACAAGAGATCCCAAACAGTTGATCTTTAGGTACAAACTCAATGCTAATAGTGCTGGCGACAGTCCTTTCAACGTACATGCTATCGTTTTATATGAAGAAACAGTGGTTATTGACAAAATCGGAAATGAACTGGTTATAGTATAAGCCCACAACTGAAATAGCAATATGAAATCAAGTAAATGACTCCTATTTATTTGTATATGTTTTGTAACTGGAATTATATAACATATATTATATGACTGAACTTCATGAAATCAATGTAAGACTTTCAGATAATCAAAAAAAGAATCTGAGTAATGCTTACCATAAAAGGGAAACAATTATTCTGAGACTAACAAATGATTCTCTTAATGGAAACGACACTCTTTATGTTCCAGCAATGGTGAAAAAAAGATTACAAAAAAATCGCAAATTGAACAAAGGAATGGACATCAAATTAGCCAAAACGAATATCAGGAAACAAGTTGGAGGCAACCTTCTTTCAACCATTGTTTCTCTTGGAATGAGAGCTCTTCCAACTATTGGTAAAAACCTTGGGTTGAGTGCTCTTGGTGGTTTAGCAGAAGCCGGAGCTAAAAAATTGATTGGATCCGGTCAACAGACTGGTGGTTTCCTTATACCCCAAGATAAAATTAATAAGCTGATAGAATATAAACATCTTTTATCGACGAAACAAAAACAGGATATATTAAATGCCCTTCAATCGGGTTCAGGTGTTCGTATAAAACCGACCAAAACACAATCAGGTGGATTTTTAGGCACTCTGTTAGCTAGCATTGGAATTCCTTTGGCTTTGGATCTTGTGAAAAAGATGACTGGAAAAGGAGCACCGAGGATAGGTAGACCACCTTGGTTTAAAAATGGTACAGGAGCACCTAGAATGGGAATGCCCCCTCCATTTTACAGTTATCCACCATATGTGACTGGTAATGGTAAAAAAAAAAAAACCTCGACCAAAAAAAAATCAGGAAAGGGACTACTATTGGGAAAAAACAGTCCATTCAATTCAATCCCAACCATAGGAGACATATTGTAAAACCGAAATTTTACAAAAGCACCCCTTTGAGTAACCATGATCTGATAAAATGGTGTAAATATTTGAATATACCAATCAATGATGTACTGTCAAGAGATGAAAAAGTTCCACATAACCATAAACAGGCGTTATTTATCTACAATCTAGAACCAGCTTATATGTCAGGATCTCACTGGGTAGCCACTTATGTTAAGGATAATGTAATAAATTATTTTGATTCGTTTGGTATGCCACCTTTTCAAGAAATGGTGAATCATGCCAAAAAGAAAATTCTGACTTTGTTACATCAAAACAATCAGATACAAAACATACAAACAACAACTTGTGGATACTTCTGTTTATACTTTCTGAATGAAATGAATAAGGGTAATTCGTATTATGATTTATTACAAGTGTTCGACATAAATGATACAATGAAAAATGAGAGATTTATCGAACATTATTTTAGAAATATCTAACTTATATATATTATGAAATCATATTGTGTTAAACAGAAGAAAGTGACTGAATGTACTGAGCCTTCAGGTTACAAAACAACTAAAAATGGCAGACTAATGTTCTTTTGCACTTGTGCTGAATGCGGCATTAAAAAGTCCAAATTCGTTAAAAAACAGGGAAATTAAACAGCCTGTCAGAGATGGCAGGCAAAGGGATTATGTCAGATTTAGGCAATACAGCAGCAGAATTATTTTTAACTAAAGGAGTACCCTATCTTGGCAAAAAGGCAGTTGAAATGGGTAGATATTATGGTTCCGAATTAATGAGAGACCCGAAATTGCAGAAAAAAGCAATTGATTATGGTTTGAGAAAAATGAATCCTCTCATACATAAAGTTGGATCAGAAGCTGTCGATCAATTATCCACTAAAATCAGACCTAAAAAGAAATACACAACAAACAGAAAAGATCTTGATGGTGGTGCCAAAAGCAAAAAGCGGATGGACACTACCCGGTCATAAATACACAGGACCTTATAATGATTTGGAAAATCAACTGAAGTATGACCCAAAAACTGGTCAAATATTGGAAATACACGATATGCCAACTGGAAGAACTGATGCAATAGCAATGCAACACGATGTTGATTATTCCGTCTGCAAGGATGATAGGAAATGCAAAAATAAAGCAGATAGAAAAATGGTCAAAGCTTTAGACAACGTACCGTATAATGAAAGACAATGGGGACATTGGTTGGCAAGGAATGTCATCAATACAAAGCAGAAACTAGGTCTAGGAGTTTCAAAAAACGGAAAAAGCCGTCGAGTGAAGAAAACTGGCAAGAAAAATTAGCAGATGAATTACATGCATCCATAAGACGCAACTTTACTCGGCGGCGTGTAATCGTAAATCATATTGATGTAATATGGGCAAGTGATCTAGTTGAAATGCAACAGTTTAGCAAATGGAATAAAGGTTATCGGTATCTTCTTATGGTTATTGATGTTTTCAGTAAATACGGTTGGATTGTCCCATTGAAGGATAAAAAAGGCGAATCTGTCACTGAAGCATTTGAAGCAATATTCAAGGAAGGCAGAAGACCGCAGTATCTATGGGTTGATAAGGGAAAGGAGTTCTATAACAAACACTTGAAAGACTTATTAGAGAAAAATGGGATACTTATGTACTCCACTGAAAATGAGGAGAAATCCTCAGTGGTTGAAAGGTGGAATCGAACAATTAAATCCAAAATGTGGAAACAGTTCACTGTTCAAGGTAATACAATGTATCTCGATATGCTACCCAAACTAGTGAAACAGTACAACAACACAAAACATTCTAGCATAAAGATGACACCCGTTGAAGCCAGTAAAAAGAGCAATGAAGGAACTGTTTACTGTAATCTATATGGTGATATAGAAACATTAAAACAGAAACCAAAATTTAAGGTTGGTGACAAGGTTCGAATATCCAAGTATAAACGGAATGTGTTCGACAAGGGTTACACACCAAATTGGACTGAAGAAGTGTTTACAGTTGACAAGATTCAATACACTAATCCAATAACATACAAACTAAAAGATCTCAGAGGTGAAGAGATACAAGGCAGTTTTTATGAACCTGAATTATTAAAAGCAAAGCAGGTTACAAAACAACTAAAACTAAAACAACTAAAAACTAAAAATGGCAGACTAATGTTCTTTTGCACTTGTGCTGAATGCGGCATTAAAAAGTCCAAATTCGTTAAAAAACAGGGAAACTAAACAGCCTGTCAGAGATGGCAGGCAAAGGGATTATGTCAGATTTAGGCAATACAGCAGCAGAATTATTTTTAACTAAAGGAGTACCCTATCTTGGCAAAAAGGCAGTTGAAATGGGTAGATATTATGGTTCCGAATTAATGAGAGACCCGAAATTGCAGAAAAAAGCAATTGATTATGGTTTGAGAAAAATGAATCCTCTCATACATAAAGTTGGATCAGAAGCTGTCGATCAATTATCCACTAAAATCAGACCTAAAAAGAAATACACAACAAACAGAAAAGATCTTGATGGTGGTGCTCTTGATATTCACAAAGCTATTGGTAAATTACCAAAAGCAAAAAGCGGATGGACACTACCCGGTCATAAATACACAGGACCTTATAATGATTTGGAAAATCAACTGAAGTATGACCCAAAAACTGGTCAAATATTGGAAATACACGATATGCCAACTGGAAGAACTGATGCAATAGCAATGCAACACGATGTTGATTATTCCGTCTGCAAGGATGATAGGAAATGCAAAAATAAAGCAGATAGAAAAATGGTCAAAGCTTTAGACAACGTACCGTATAATGAAAGACAATGGGGACATTGGTTGGCAAGGAATGTCATCAATACAAAGCAGAAACTAGGTCTAGGAGTTTCAAAAAACGGAAAAAGCCGTCGAGTGAAGAAAACTGGCAAGAAAAATTAGCAGATGAATTACATGCATCCATAAGACGCAACTTTACTCGGCGGCGTGTAATCGTAAATCATATTGATGTAATATGGGCAAGTGATCTAGTTGAAATGCAACAGTTTAGCAAATGGAATAAAGGTTATCGGTATCTTCTTATGGTTATTGATGTTTTCAGTAAATACGGTTGGATTGTCCCATTGAAGGATAAAAAAGGCGAATCTGTCACTGAAGCATTTGAAGCAATATTCAAGGAAGGCAGAAGACCGCAGTATCTATGGGTTGATAAGGGAAAGGAGTTCTATAACAAACACTTGAAAGACTTATTAGAGAAAAATGGGATACTTATGTACTCCACTGAAAATGAGGAGAAATCCTCAGTGGTTGAAAGGTGGAATCGAACAATTAAATCCAAAATGTGGAAACAGTTCACTGTTCAAGGTAATACAATGTATCTCGATATGCTACCCAAACTAGTGAAACAGTACAACAACACAAAACATTCTAGCATAAAGATGACACCCGTTGAAGCCAGTAAAAAGAGTAATGAAGGAACTGCTTACTGTAATCTATATGGTGATATAGAAACATTAAACCAGAAACCAAAATTTAAGGTTGGTGACAAGGTTCGAATATCCAAGTATAAACGGAATGTGTTCAACATGGGTTACACACCAAATTGGACTGAAGAAGTGTTTACAGTTGACAAGATTCAATACACTAATCCAATAACATACAAACTAAAAGATCTCAGAGGTGAAGAGATACAAGGCAGTTTTTATGAACCTGAATTATTAAAAGCAAAGCAGGATATTTTCCGTATTGATAAAGTGATTAAAAGAGACTATAAAAAGAAACAAGCTTTGGTAAAATGGAAGGGATACAGTGATGAATTCAACAGTTGGATACCATTAAAAGATGTTAAAAATATATAAACAGATATATGTGTAATATATCAACTCAATTACGGTACATACTGTTTATTTGCTATTCGTAGCCAGAAACATTTAATTGTTTCTGGCTATGTTTAAACGCACTCAAAAAATCTATTTAAAAATAAAATATATAGTTCATTATATAAATGGAGTTACAAAAGACCAATTACAAAAACAATGAACTAAATATAGACATCAATTGTTACATCGACAAAAAAGACCAAATATGGTTCCGCGGCAAAGAAATAGCTTTGATACTGAACTATAAAAATACACGAAAAGCGATCAGAGATCATGTGCATGAAGACGACAAAAAATTGATGGACTTAAAAATCAAGCCAAAATCAGGGGGGAACGAAACGTTCCCCCCCTTAAAAAGCCCCGAAGACCCGAAAATGGCATAATTAAGTGCTTTTACGCAAAATCTATATTCATCAATGAATCAGGATTTTATTCTCTCATTCTTTCTTCCAAAGAACCTGTAGCAAGAGAATTCAAACATTGGGTAACCAACAAAGTTTTACCATCAATCAGAAAGAAAGGATATTACAACATGAAAAGCAAAAAATTAATGATTGAAAGTGAATATGACTTGCATTGCAAAGTTGTGCAATTTATAAGAGACAAATATCCCGAAAAAGCTTTAATGATCGCTGGTCTAGGTGAAAACCAAAAATCGCCTTTAATACGCTCAACATCATGGAAAAAAGGTTACATGTCAGGACAATGCGATCTAATGCTGTTAGACCCAACAAGTAAACACAATTCTTTATGCATCGAATTTAAAAGCCCGACAGGTTCATACAATGTGTCTGAGAAACAACTTCATATGAAAAAGATGTATGAAACGAACAAATGTAAGTATCTTATGAGCAATTCTTATGACGATGTTATATTTGAAGTCATTAAACATATGGAAGAAAGTAACAAATATATTGAACGCAGATGTAGAAAAAATATCTAAATAATAGTATATAAATGTCGGAAAAAACTGCTATGGAACATATCATGAAAATATTGTCACCAAAAAAAGAATCGTCTCCTCCAGATTACATGGTAGATGACGATATAACAGAACATGAAAATCAAAAGATAATGAAAATGGTCAGAGAATTAGGACGTCAATACAGAACAGATTCAAACGCAACAGATTTAAAATAATATATATATAATATTATAAAATGTCGAAAGGAAGACCACGATTCCACACTGATGAAGAGCGTATACGGAGAAAAAATGATTATATGTTACACAAAGAATGGTTTTGTCAGATTTGCAACAATAATAAAAACTACACTCTAGCAGGCAAAAGTTGCCATTTGAGGACTAAAAAACATTACAAAAATGCCTTTGAATTTAATCACCCAGGAGAAAAATTTGCACCTGTAAGACCATGGCATTGGAAAATTCAAAAAGAGCAGGACAATGATTAAAATTTTGCTTCATTATATTTCAAGACATCCATTTTTGGATGCAATGAAATCGATCTTTAAACGCACTTTAAAAGATACTTAAAAAATAATATCTATAGTAAGTATATAAAGAAATAACATGTCACATTATAGTATGAATAAGAAAGATCTGAAAAAGCTCAGCAAATCAGAACTTATAAAATTGCTTCTCAAGCAAGATAAAAAACCAGTGCCAGCACCAAGGACTGTAAAACCAATTAGACCAATCCCAAAACCAAGAAAGAGGGTAAAAGAACTTGTTGACTATTTTGAGAGACAGAGACTACCAGCTCCTCCGTCTGAATGGTTACAAGAAATAGAACAATTAAACAGACTAGTGCCAGCACCAAGAACAAAAAAACCAGTGCCAGCACCTAGAACTGAGATTGAGCAAACAGCAAAAGCATTAAAAGGTTACACAAAGTCTTTTGAGATAAATATCAAAAACAACAAAGACCCACTTATGCAACTGCAAAATACAAGAAAGGCTGTTGCTAACCATATTGAAAACATATTAATATCAATGAAAGGGCTCAAGTTTGTTGAAACACTGAGGGTGACATTCGAAAAGGAAACAGGTCATGAAGAAAGAGTCGTTAAAACAGCTTATTTCAACAGTCAACCCCAAACAATAACAAATGACACACAAATCGAACTAGCTTCATCTTTATCAAAACAAGACATACTGAATAAGATTGCAGTTTGGATTTCAGAGGGATCTGGTTGGACTGTTGAGTCAGTTGAAAACCATTATCTCAATATCGTAAAATATGAACCAATGAGAGGATCATCATACATTAAACTACCACATGAACTCAGAAACAGTTCTCAAAGTTTAATAAACATAAAAAACAGTGACAATGAATGTTTTAGATGGTGTCATATTCGACATCTTAATCCACAAGACAAAAATCCTCAAAGAATAAAAAAATCAGACAAAGCATTCATTGAAAATTTAAATTATTCAGGAATTGAATTTCCAGTGACTACCAAACAGTACAACAAAATAGAAAAACAAAATGAGATCAACATCAATGTATTTGGTTATGAAGAAAAACAAAAATATCCCATTTATGTATCAAAAGAAAAGCATGAAGATTGTATGAATCTGCTTCTTGTAACAGAAAATGAAAACAAGCACTATGTATTAATCAAAGATTTCAACAAGTTTATGTACAATCAAACAAAGCACAAAGAGAGGAAACATTTTTGCATGCATTGTCTTCAGTGTTTCAGTTCTGAAAGAGTATTAACTGATCATAAAGAAAACTGTATACAAGTGAATGGCACACAAGCGATTAAAATGCCAACAAAAGATGATAACATACTAAAATTCAATAATTTCCATAAACAACTACCAGTTCCATTTGCAATATATGCAGACTTCGAAGCCATAACTGAAAAAATACATGGATGTCAACCCAATAATGACAAATCATTTACTGAAGCTTATCAGAAGCATACAGACTGTGGTTATGGATACAAGGTTGTTTGTTGTTATGATGATAAATACACGAAATCAGTACAAATTTACAGAGGTGAAAAAGCCGTTTACAAATTTATGGAAGCTATGCTGGATGAAGTCAAATATTGCAAGAAGGTTATGAAAAAATATTTCAATAAACCATTGAGAATGACTAAAGATGATGAAGAAAAATTCCAAAAAGCTGATAAATGCCATATATGTGAGAAAGAATACAACAAAACTGATGTAAGAGTAAGAGATCACTGCCATGTGACTGGTCAGTACAGAGGATCCGCTCATCAAGATTGTAACCTAAATTTCAGATTGACTGAGAAAATACCAGTTATATTTCACAATCTCCGTGGGTATGACAGTCATTTTATAATGCAAGAGATTGGTGAAATAGTCAAAGAGCATAAATATACAAATAAGAAAGGTGAAAAGTGTCAAATGAATATCAATGCCATACCAAACAACATGGAAAAGTATATGGCTTTCATGCTTGGTAATCATCTGACCTTTATTGACAGTTTTCAATTTATGAGCTCAAGTCTTGACAAACTGGTGAGCAACCTACCAAAAGAAGCATTAAAATATACATCTCCAAAATTCAAAGGCGAAAAACTTGATTTAATGTCACAAAAAGGAGTATATCCATACCACTTCATGCACAGTTTTGATAAATTCAATGAAAGACTGCCATCAAAAGAAGACTTTTACAGCATCTTAAATGATGAGCATATAACAGACGATCAATACTAACATGCTCAGGCTGTATGGAACACTTTTGATCTGAAAAATATGGGTGAGTATCATGACCTGTATCTGAAATCTGACATCCTTTTATTAGCTGATGTATTTGAAAACTTTAGAAAGACATGTCTGCAATACTACAAACTTGATCCATGTCATTATTTTACATCTCCTGGTTTGTCATGGGATGCTATGCTAAAAATGACTGATATCAAATTAGAGCTTATGACTGATATTGATATGTTTCAATTCATCGAAAAGGGCATGCGAGGCGGAAAAAGCTACATCGCAAACCGATATGGCAAAGCTAATAATAAATACATGAAAACATATGATGAAAAGGCGCCCTCAAAATATATCATGTATTTAGATGCTAACAATCTGTATGGTTGGGCAATGAGTCAATATTTACCAACTGGTGGTTTCAAATGGATGACTGAAAAACAGATAGACAATATAGACTTAGCCAAGTACACAGAAGATAGCAATAAAGGTTTAATACTAGAAGTCAACCTGTCATATCCAAAAGAACTACATGATTTGCATAATGACTACCCACTAGCACCTGAAAAAATTAAAGTCAACAAGATATGCTTTCTAATTATTGCCAAGAAATAGCCGATAAATTTAATGTATCGACTGGTTTAGTTCATAAATTAATACCTACATTAAGCAATAAAGAAAAATACGTACTCCATTACAGAAACCTTCAATTATACACAGATCTTGGTTTAAAAATAACTAAAGTCCATCGAGTGTTGGAGTTCAATCAGTCACCATGGTTGAAAGAATACATTGATTTCAACACACAGAAGAGAACCAATGCCAAAAATGCTTTTGAGAAAGACTTCTTCAAGCTTATGAATAACAGTGTATTTGGAAAAACAATGGAAAATATTAGAAAGCTAGTAGATGTCAGATTAGTAAGTGATGAAAACAAACTATCAAAAATGGCTGCTAAACCAACATATGTTAGTAGCAAGATCTTTAATGAAAATCTAGTGACAGTGCATAAAATCAAAGAAACACTAACCCTAAACAGGCCGGCATATGTGGGTATGTGTATCCTAGATCTTAGTAAGACACTAATGTATGATTTTCATTATAATTATATCAAACAAAAACACGACAGCAAAGCAAAATTATTATTCACAGACACAGACAGCTTGACCTATGAAATCGAAGCTGATGATGTCTACTCAGACTTCTGGAATGATAAAGACAAATTCGATAACAGTGATTATTCACAAGATTCACAATATTTCAACAGTACAAATAAAAAAGTAATCGGTAAATTCAAAGATGAGGCAGCAGGTATACCGATAACCGAATTCGTTGGATTAAGATCCAAAATGTATTCATACATGAAAGACAATGACAAAGGCGGAAAGACAGCAAAGGGAATCAAGAAGAATATCATCAAAAAGAACATAACTCATGAAAATTACAGAAACGTTTTGTTTAATAACGAACAAATGTATCATAACATGAAAACCATTAGAAGCAACTTACATCAACTTGGAAGCTATGAGTTGAATAAAGTGTCATTGTCCTGCTTCGATGGCAAGCGGTATATTCATGATAATGGTGTGACAAGTTATGCATACGGTCACTATAAAATCTAAAAGGTTGGCCTGACGTCACGGCACAGCAGTGCCGGTCTACATACAAGTACCGCAAGCACAATCTGAATGATAAAGTTTACTCGTAAAGTTTACTCATAAAGTTTACTCATAAAGTTAACTAAAATGTCACGCTACGGTGATTGTTTCCGTTTCATTTACTTATGCAAATATTTAAAAACACTTCATGAATGCAACTTCACAAAAAAATTTCACAAATTTGAAAAGTTTCACTGAAATATTTCACAATTGTGAAGTAAAAATGTGAAGCTTGTGGTTGGTTAAAAATCATGGGGAAACCCCCTTTCTTTATTTCCGAGAATGTCATGCTTTGTGATTTTTCTAAGAAAGTCACGCATTTTAAATAACATATAGATTACCAAAAATATGAAACCATTATATGGAAAGTAGTATGGAGTTGGGTTGGTATGAGCACATTTTTGCAAAAAATGTGCTCGTACCCCCAACTCCTATACTACTTAGCTTCAAGCTAATAACAGAAGGAGGAGACAGAGCTTGCTAAGACTGACGGGCACCTTTAGTCCTTTATCACCTAAACGGCCGAATAATTGGGAAAAGTTTTTCAGATTCTATTCTTTCATGGCTTTGCGCTGAGATTGCGACCTTATTGTTCATAAATTACGGTAATAAAGAGGGCATGATAGTACTGCTTGACTGTGAAACCTAACGTGTCCTGTTTCAATTATTATATTACGTTAGAAGAGCTGCTCATCTTTTTTGAATTTCAGGGGTGTAGAGAAAGGTGACTCAGAATTTATAGATATCTCAGATGAAGATTCTCGCGTGAGAGAACAGCTGCGAGAGGTGTTTCTTCAGGCTGGATTCGCCAATTATTATGATGAAAGAGGCTTCAAGCTTCTCCCATGCCCGCCTGGTACTTTTATTAATATCTCTGACACCAAACCAAGGTGCCTAGACTGCCCAGCTGGTAAGCTTACACAGGTCATATGCATTAAATTAGCTT
>NC_090888.1:46791491-46808991 GCF_036669925.1 Montipora capricornis | reverse complement strand
GGTCCGAAAATAACATACAATGATGAAAATTAACCACTGCTCAAACCACACAGTTAACAAGGTGAGTATTACTCTTACTGAGCGAACAAATCAGATGCTAGACGGGATAACAAGATCATATGACGCATAATTTAACAAACGCGCAGAGATTGGTCACGCTAGCTTGTCACATACGACTGTACGTACTATACTTTGTACACATTGTAAACAGGTTAAGAAACAATTACAGCTGTCCCAATGAAAAAATGTACAACCCTACGTCTGTTTATAGATCACCAGTGTAGAAATATTCGACTCTGGGAACAATATTAATATAACATTTCCAGGTCAAATGCTCCTGGAATAAAATTCATATATTGTCACGAAGTGTTTCGCAACTTACTATTGCACGTGCCTCTACGATTTCATTTTAATTGAATTATTCCCGTCTAGTATTACGAAATGCTACCCTGCTCACAGACGTTTTTTCTGTTTTGGGAATTTGGTGCGCGCACAAGATAAGCGATTGCCCGTGAGAGAGGGCGGAACGCGCTTTTTTTTATACGTGCATCTAAAAATGAAGAGAGTCTGTGAACAGGCTAGTAAAGTACACAAAGTGCAGAGTTCTGCCTAAACGGTGTTCTCACTTCTCCTCAGAGGCTGCTTCCAGAAGTGAATCATTCACCATTTGTTCTCGCCGGAATAACTAAGTCAAGAAAAAAATCTATTTTGTTCATTGTTTTGCTTTCTTTGCTTATTTTTGAAGTTTGTTTATGTTTAAAAGAGCGTTCCTTTTCGGAGAGTGAGATCATTTCTTGTTTGTCAGGCTGAGTCCTTGTTACAAATCAGTCAGTTACCTTTCAGTTCGTGACTATTTGCACGTTATAAATGTCTCTCCCCGCTCTAACAAATCAATGACACCTTATCTTATAAATGTGAAGAGGTATTCTAGCCTGCATAACAGGTGCTTTATGAGCCAAGCGAGGCGAACGCGGCATTTGCTCAAAGCGCGAAACGAGTTCGAAGCGCGAGACGAGGGATAAAGAAAGATAAAGCTTTATTTTTTCCTCCCCTCGTCGCGTTTCGCGCCTCGCGCAAAATGCCGCTTTCGCCTAGCCTAGCTCATAAAGCAGGGGCACCCTGTGAAATATCTGTTCGGAGAAGCAAACATTGCCTAGGATTTTCTATAGCTTGAGGAAGGCTAAAAATTTCTAGATGACCGTTCCATTCATGTACACAATTTTCGAAGCTTATGTAATAAATTCCCTCCGATTTTCTGAAGTTCATTTTTCCCATTTCACTCCCCAGGTTTGGTTGTTTTTCGTAGAGAAAGGAAGCCTAAAATTTTCGGAATCGAAAATGCCATGCAGAAAGGAACCGAAAAACTATCACTTTCGGAAAACTTTGAATTGCTGCTAAAATGTTCGGGAAAATAACACTGAGGCCCTCGTAACTTCGAAAAGACTCAAGTTACCCTAGGATGCCCGAACAAATATAAATTTCTTAGCGCCACTTAGAAAACATTTCTAGAGATCTAAAAGTACTCTGGATAGCCTAAAAAGTCTTTTCAAAGTAATTCGGGGGGAAACCGTCGTTGGGTGCCCCTGATAAAGCGCCTGTTATGCAGGCTGGAGGTATTTCTGCAAGTTCTCTGAGTTAACCAAAGATAACTTTGTTTTTCTTCACTAAACAACATTTCTAGAGGTCTCTAGAGAAAGCGTTACGCGCGAGAATGTGGAATTTTATAACACTCCACATCGCGTATTCAGCCCTGCGGAGTGGTTCTCTTTTTCTCGCGCTCGCGGCGTGAATTGGTCAAATTTAACTCAAAGATTATTATTAGCCTCAATAGGCTTTTCAACAATTTTGAGGAGGTCTCGAAGGTTTCAAGGATGCGATAAGCACACTCAAGTTTGAAGTTGTGTTGTGAACAAGCTCTAAATGAAACTGAGAATTTCTAGTTACCTGGTTAGGGATCCTGGTTTCGGAGGAAAAATGATAAAAAACAAATCCGAAACAAAACTATAGCAAGCTATAAAGTTGAATTTTATGCTTTTTTATTTTGCTGTAGGGATTGTTGCAAGGTGGTAAATTCGGGAATAACGAACTTATTAAGGAAACATTTGTGTTTGAAATATTTTGGGAAATATTATACCTTCACTCTGAATCAAAAACTGTGATGAATGTCTTTTACAACAAGTCAGCATATGTATGTGTCTGGACCAATACAAATATATAAATCAAATTAAGCAAGAAGGTCTGTTCTGTGAAAATTGTATGTATTTTTTACCAACGAAACAAAGACCGAAAACAGAAGCTATTGAGTATTTCGTGACAGTTTGCTAACGTGACCTTGGCATATGTAACCGATTCGTGGGTCAGTAGAAGTCATAAGACCTTGTGGTGGCTTGAAATCTTAACTAAACAAATTCAAAATCGAAGTCAACGGTTTCGAATGCATTTTAATTCTGCTTTTTCCCCCTGAAGAAAACTATTTTACCATTGTGGTAACGGAGTTTCATCAAGCGGTGACAGTTTCAGTTCGAAGTTGCGATCTCAATGATTTCGCTGCGGCAATGTGGCTGAACAAACGTTTTTCAGTCGTCATATAAAAAGTTATTTACGGCTCTCACCAACACAGCTGAAAGCTAGAAATAACATTTTCACTGTAAAAACATGTTACTAGCAACAGTAAGTAGTCCTTTTGCACTAAACTTTGTTTAGTATGAATTCCTTCAGCGGGCCGTCTAATTTGCATACATTTTATTAAATGAAATTCTCAAATTGCTTACTCCAGTGTCAGGGCTGTATTTAATTCCCAGAGCTAAAACTTTCCCGTAATTTACTTCAGTAGCCAAGGCTTTATTCTATATGGGTTTTACTAGGAAGCGGCATATACCAGGGGGCTTTTTCAACAGTTAAAGTTCGCTTTCATTTTCTAACATTTCAAGAGACACAAGTATGTCCTTTTTAAACTTGTCGATTGTAAATGTAAAAAACTTATTTCTTCAAATTTTCTTTTAGGGCTTCAAAGATTAAGAACGAAATAATATTCGCCTGAAGTTTCGATGTTAGGGATTGTTTCTTATGCGTTCACCGTTTTCTCGAAGTTGAGGTCGGATTCTGTTGTTTTTAAGCGCGAAAAACCAGCCATAAATCGATTTTTCAAACTTTTTGTTATTTCTCCCGTACAATGAATCGCTTGAACCCAAAACTATTTTTTCTTGAATTAGGTCACTAAAAGGGATGTTTTGGCAAAAGAAAAAAAAATCGATTTTTTTACGAGTGTCTTGCGATTTTCGATTTTCTCGGAAAATGGCTCTTAATATGTTATTGTTTCAACCTAAATGTCAAGATACAGGCATTTTATCCCTTTTTTATCATCTTTGGGGATTTCCAAACAGGTATTTGTTGATTTTGAGCTCAAAATACGGTAGCAGCAGGCGCGAATAACAACGCTTTTCATAAGCGAGGCTTTCACCAGATGATTCACGCTTTTTCTATTCTTTCACAGTACCTCTCGCCGCGACTTTTCGCATGTCTTTTATACCGAGATGAAAGTACTTTGGCGATTTAAACTCATGCATATACATGTATCAGCATTTGAGCGAGAAAAGCAAATGAGGAGATCAAGATCTATATATGTTTGCGTTAATCCTGTAATTTTGTTCATTTTAGGCGCATGGAAATTATGTTGTCGTTGCTCACAATAAAAAGTTACCGGTATTTGGGGATTCAAGTTGACTGGCTGATATTCCTGTTGGAGAACTAAGAATTCTTCTAAAATAAAGTTAGAACCGTGCAAAAGAAGTAGAAAATCTCTTATTTTTCCAAAAGACGACGTGACACTGAACACACTTCCGTTCTACTACGCGACTTGCTTAACGTGATTCCCTAGTATTGCACTGCGCATCCTGTTCTGCGCATAACACATCATAGGCCTTATGGTCGAAATTCACGGCTTAGTTCTGTTTCCTCTGTATCACAAGTCTCAAGGGATATTTCTAAACAAAACTGTTTGAGTTTAACCACGAAGACTCTCAGCCATGTGTGAATATTGATATATCAAACGTTGCCAAAAACATTTCAAAATGGCGGCCTTTCGGCAGGGAAAACTCGCTAGAAAGAAGAATGGCCGTTTTTACAGCACAGCAGTAGAGCGAAGAACGGAAAACGTTTAAGACCCTCGCAATAAAAGTCGAGTGATAGCCTTGCTGATGCTAAAGTGTCATTTCAGTCCGAGATTGAAAGTGAAACCGCGCTATCGGGGAAACGTGTTGTCGAGGGGTCGAGCTCGGTTTGCTTTCTGTTTTCTCCTAAACGAGGTTCGTGACCTACCTTTTTTTGTCATAATTTTATTGTCTTACTCCTCCTCTTTGTGCGGTAAAAAAGTTTGCATAAGAAAAAAAGGTTACATGGGAAAAAAGTATTCGTAGGCATCACTCGAGGACACAAAACTGTTTCCTCGAGATCACGCACCCGAGGAATATTTGTAGTCAGTGCCTTTTCATGACGCGTGTCTGTGCCATAAAAAAACATTAAATTATTCCTTTCGAACAATACAATACACCTGTTGTGTTATTTCAAGAATTACGTCAAAGCTGTGCTTCCTGTTCCTGCGAAACGTAGCGTGAACCGATGGAACAAACTTGTCTTTGATGGATGAAGTCGCAATGATTAAATGAGTAACTTGAGCAAGTTATTTCTCCCAAATGATCTTGGTGACCTATTTTTTTTAATTTCATATTTTGAGTCAAAATAATGTAGGCAACAATCGAGAAAAATTGAAAGAAAACCTTACGACAACTTCTATTACTGAGGAGTCACCAAGAGCTTTGAATTTTGGCGGAATGATACGTACTCGTTCCATTTTTCCGCGCTTAAAACTCTCCGTAATAGGCACTTACGTAGTTCTTGCTTTAAGTGCCCAATGATGTGCAGATCATGATTAAATTAGACGAATCAAAACAAAAATTGTTAATTGTTACGATGTAGTGACATATTTAAGAGATTGGTTATTCATTCCAGAAAAGCCAAAGGAAACCACGGGGGTCCATCAGTAAAATCTGTTTGCTCATTACTTTCCATCTCGTGGTATAAGAAAGATAGATTGAGTTGCAGTGTCAAATTGAAAGTTTCAACTTTTTAGCCAACTCACAAAAAGAGGCTAGGAGGAAAAGCTCAACTAGGCTGAATGTTCTTTTTTGACCCATCATACGAGATGTGTTCACTACGAACAAAGAAAGTTTGTCTAGACATTTTAACTGAATTTCGAACGATAGTCTAGCAGTGAATAGCACAATTTCAGGGGAATTGTGCGTTTTTTTGATAAAATGCATGAAACTTCTCACCAATGTCAACCAAGGGACAGTTAACAGTTTGGGATATAGAGGCATGGCTGAAATGTCCTATAACCGGAATAAGCTGGTTTTGAGAAAAATCCTGACGTCAGCACTTTCCTTGAGACATTTTTTTTGTGTGTAGACCGTGGTTGCATTTTTTTTTAAATGTTGGAGTGTCAAGACTTCCAGAAAATATCAAAAGAGAATTCAAATATAATATAACCAAGGATTTGAATTGTAATAATACGCATAATGGTAAAAAGGGCACATTGATAATATATAAATATATAAAAAAACTAAATACTTGTCTCCACAAGTAATCTATAACTTTCAACTAAATATGTCATCTTAAATTATGCTCTTTTTTGCATCTTTTTGTTGGTTAGTAAACACCTTATACTTTAAGAATGATGGCTTTGACTACAAACATACAGGGCTGTGAACTGAAGGTTTGCTTTTGAGCACTTGCACAACCATCTGCAAGCTTCCTTACAGGAATAATAATTGAGCTCATAGCAGCTTTGCTGGGCTTGGGGAAGTGTTGGCCATAAAGGTTTTCATTAATTAACTCTTTATCTCCCATCCCCATTCAGCAGGACGTGGAAGCTCTGGAAGTGCTAGGTATACTTAACCCCGAACATGGCTACCTTGATACGATGCTCGAAGGGTATGTTACTTGGGAGCTTCAGATGTCGGGGGAATCTTATCTTAACTATGGCAACACAATCGAAATACTTGCCTTCTTGCCTTCTCCACAGACGTTATGATGTTTCTAGGTGTAGACAGGCCAAACACGACTCCTCTTGGTAAAGATAGGAAATTCAAAGACCTCAGATCCGTTCATTAGGGCTTTCGCAGCCTGATATGATAGTCTCCCGACAGGTTTAGGCTTATGAATCTCTGTTAGAGTGTAGAAAACAGGGATTCGTGGAATTCGTGACGGGTCTGGTGTCAAATTAGTCATGTCATCAATGTGGTCTCCGTGACGGTGAGCATCGATGAGTTTTTTGGCTTTTTGAAAGGTTTCTAATGCCATGGGTAATGTATCACGAGAGGCTCAGATTGTCTTAGATCAGAAAGAAAACCTTAAGCCACTAAGTTACCCATGGCATTAGAGAGAGTCTCAAAAAGCCAAAGAACTCATCAATGCTTTCCATCACGGAGACCACATTGACGACATGACTAAGGAATGGTCATCCCTGACCAAACCTGGCACGAATTCCTGTTTTCTAAACTCTAACAAAGATTCCCAAACCCAACCCGGTCGAGAGACCTATCATATTTGGCTGTGAAGGCCCTACTGAACGAATCTCGTCATTTTTTGATCACCTACTTCAGCCTATTGCTAAAACGAAAAAAACTCATACCTCAAAGATACCAGAGATTTCTAAAACTCTATAGGGAAAATGAAAGTCTCAAATTAAGACACAATCCTTGTCTCAATGGACCGTACTAGCCTTTACACTAACATCCCGCAGGAAGAAGGAATCGGCATTGCATGTAGAACATACTAAACATTCTATGAAAACAAACCTCCGATTCCTTCTCACTCTTTCTTAGAGAAATGCTAAGACTTCTCTTGAAAGAAAATTCTTTCCATTTCAACCAAAAAAAACTATCTCTTGCAGCACACGAAACCGCAGTGGGAAATTATCTTTTGCTAACATTTTCATGGTCGAAGTCATCAACCAAAGTCCTTATAATTACAAAGCACGCATTTCGAAAAGATACATTGACGACATCTTTTCTCTATAGAACATAAACAAAGAAGCAATAAACAACTTGACAGAGCTAGCAAATAGCTATCACCCTATACAATAAATTCAAGGCTGAGATTTCAGATACTGAAATAACGTTCTCGGATACATATGTAGACAAGAGAGAGAGAGATTCAAAAAGGTCAAAAAGCACTCTATTCTTGATGTGTGCACACACTTCAAACCGACAAAGATTTTCCAATACACGCGCTTCAAGTCCTGCCACATTCCAGGCGTCAGGAAAGGCTTCATCAAAGGCGAAGCCCTAAGGCTTCTTAGAACTAACTCTTCGAAAGCAAAATTTGAAAAACACATCGCACAATTCAAACAAAGATTACGCCACCGGGGTTATCCAGCCGATAACTTCGTAAACATGACTTTATATGAAGTCAAATTTAGCGAAAGAATATTGGCTCTACAAAATAAAATGAAAAATTGCCGTTTGTTACAGAATGTCACGTCAACCATAGACCTAATCGGCTAACTCAATGTTGTACCCAATTCAAATCTCCCGGGACTAAGATTCTTTGTGTATTGTATTTGCATGATAATGTAGCATTCATATTTAAATGATATGGAAATACCTGGAACAAAACGTTTTAGTCCCTAATCTCAAAAATGTTCTAATGAACAAATGGCATCTTATATACAAAACCAGCCCTTACTAGCAGAAATCTTTAAAAAACCCTCACTAATTTCATATAGAAAGAGGGAGGTCTTTGAAAGATGTATTCGTTAGAACATAGCTCTGAGGTCTTTAAATTTCCTATCTTGATCAATAGGAGTCGCATTTGGCATGACTACACCTGGAAACATTTTTTGTAAGCTTCTCTAAAATTTCATGTTATTTGCAGAGTTTTACTGATAATAAAAATGAAGGAATCATGTGAATATGACATTTTGCTGGTTTCTGGATCAAAATGATGCATTTCTGAATAGACCTGTAGCTCATTTGAAATTTCCTATACATTTGACAGGAAACTAGTTGAAAAAGTAAACCCCAGAAAATGCTGACGTCACCATTTTTATTATTTTTAAGGTAATTCCTTAGTATTGCATTGCGCATCCATACTGCTCACGATTTCGCGTCATTAGCGCGTGCACATTAGCCCGTGCGCGTACAAAACGCATGAGATTTCCCTCAAACTAAACCCGATAGCGAAATAAATGCTCGTTTGCTCTCAAACGAGCACCGTGACCCCCGATTTTTTTTTTCAGTTATTTGTTAAGAACACTCTAATAAAGAACATATTTGAAGAAAAAAAAGTTTAATAGTAGAACATGTTTTTTGGAAAACAGTTTCGTACTGGGTGTATTTTGGCCAAGGCGAGGACTTCAAGCTAACCACGGAACTGTCCCAAAAGGTGCACTATTCCTACAACCAGGCAATCAAAAACGGCGTAAATGAAGCAATACTTCTTATGTGAATAAAAGAAGATTTATTTTTGCAATAAAATTTTGTATCTTTCAAGTAACCAAGACTTAATTCTGTAAGAAGGTGATTCGAATTTTTAACTCGCAATCAGTAAAAACACCCCATTTTAAGAGCCTGCTGACGCGTAAACGAGCACGGTGACCCCATTTTTTTTTACTGCATTTTTTTAATGTTCATATCATGAATATTAATTATGCCAAGTTTCCAAAAAAGTTTGATAGTAGAACAATTTCAAGGGAATTACCTTAATCACCGTTACAGGACTTTTTGCCCATGCCTCTATAACCGAAATTGTTAACTTCATGAAGGTTAAGGCTTTTATCATAAAACGCACAATTCCTTCTGTTAACAGCCTGACTGCGAAAACACTTCAGGATCTTGCAATACGATTGGAATACAGTGGCGGGAACAAACATCCGGGCATTTACAACCGCTGGAGAAAAACAGTCGGGCGAATACGCATTTTGCAGAGTACTAAGCTCAGTTGTTGGTCTTCTCGTTCACTTATGATACTACACAAACGTATTCACTTCTTTTCTTTCTTCTTTTTTCAGTCCAGTACCTCAGGTATCTTTGCCGCTTTATCAAAGAATGGCGCAAAAATCCACAATGGTCTCTTTCGTGTTGCCTGGCGTTGCTTTTGCCTCTTAATGACCTCCAGAACGAGATAAGAGGAATGACCGGGAAAAATTTTCTGAAAGATCAAGTGCAAACTGGTACGTTTAACATGCCATCAGTATCTAACACGTTAAAGGAGAGTGGAGCAGTAAGCTTTGAACTTGTTACTATTCATGAGCAGCCGGAAGAGTCAGCTGAACCTCGATCAGTGAACCTTGGCTATGAAGAAAG
Source organism: Montipora capricornis (assembly GCF_036669925.1). Taxonomy (NCBI): domain Eukaryota; kingdom Metazoa; phylum Cnidaria; class Anthozoa; order Scleractinia; family Acroporidae; genus Montipora; species Montipora capricornis. Next base: position 46,799,629 of record NC_090888.1, on the reverse strand, counting down.
CGACAACGGTGGCCTTGAAGAAGAAGATGCTGACAAAGTCGCATTTGACACAAGAAGGGAGAGTGGGGCAGTAAGCTTTGGACTTGTTACTATTCATGTGCAGCCAAAAGAGTCAGCTGAACCTCAGTCAGTCAACTTTGGCTCTGAAGAAGGCGACAACGGTGGCCTTAAAGAAGAAGATGCTGACAAAGTGGCATTTGACACAAGAAAGGAGAGTGGAGCAGCAAGCTTTGAACTTGCTACTATTCATGTGCAGCCGAAAGAGTCAGTTGAACCTCGATCAGTCAACTTTGGCTTTGAAGAAAGCGACAACGGTGGCCTTGAAGAAGAAGATTCTGACAAAGTCGCATTTGACACAAGAAAGGAGAGTGGAGTAGTAAGCTTTGAACTTGCTACTATTTATGTGCAACCGAAAGAGTCAGTTGAAGGTCGATCAGACAACTTTGGCTTTGAAGAAAGCGATAACGGTGGCCTTGAAGAGGAAGATGCTGACAAAGTGGCATTTGACAGAGGAAAGAAGCTGGATCCTCTCGGAAACCCGAAAGATACATTCGATACTCATTTCTGACTGGCTTGTTCGAAGTTTAACTGGATTAACTGAAAATTATCGCGGACAACGGCATTCTTTTGTAGAAATGTATAACCTTAGGTCCTTCATTAATGTAACCTGACAACATATGAGTATCTTATTTGATCTTGAAATCGTTATCAGGAATAGAAGATAAAAGATTACCTCCACGTAAGTCTCAAGGTTTGAAAATCCTCATGGCATATTCCTTTAATTTATCCCCCTGAGATTCTTCTTTTGGGACTGTTTATCGTTAGAATTCTAGATTAAACTGGTCGGTTGTTAGAAATTATGTCTGTCGTTGACTCTGTCTTCCTTGACTAGAATTGATAAGGGCTGAAGTCTTGGATGCTCTAAATCTTGTATTGTGAATTCCTTACCATGCAGTATTATAAAGATAAAATTAACTTGCAACTGACGACAACATAAAATTGTGGAGGCCGATTGCGGAGGAGACGTCATTGTGAATGACACGGATCGTAAAATTCCAAAAAAAAAACCTAAGCAAGGATTGACGTGAGCCGATCACCAACCTGCTGTGTGCAACTTACACTGATACACAGCTAGTCTACAACATAAACCAACAGTATAGCTGTGAGCATAGCCCTGAGACAAGCAATGAAGGAGGTTCAAGAATCTTTCAATAAGTTCATATACATTATAAAATAATAATTAAACGTAAATAGTTTCAGGTTTTATAGCCAAAGAAATTTCTTTTAAAGAAGTAAAATTGTTTCATCTCCTGCGTGACCAGCAGTGCCTGGAGGCCCAGTCAGTGTGCCAGACTGGTTGAAGGCTCAGCGCTGTCGCCTTCCTGTTTTCCAAGACAGGAAACTTTGTTCCACACTGTCTCTTGTCATTCAGGTGTACGGATGGTCGCAGCCGACATACTGTAGGGTCCGGAAGGAGCCTGCTACGGTTTAGTATCCCGTCCAGTGGTCAGTAGCAATGGTCTCAGTTGCTTCATGCTACAGAAACCGAGATGAGCTCCAGCAGTGTAAACCCTCGGGGTTCGAGAGCGACTTTGCTTTGCCTTGCATTGCCAATCATGATTTGTAAGAAGTTTAGTTTAGTAACTGAAAGGGAAAGTACTGCGTGTGCAGCAAAATGTCATCTCAAAAAGAAATTAAGCAATTTCATGGTATGAACAACATTAAGCCTTCCAAAAATGGAATAATGTTCACCTGTGTTGACGAAGAGACTCGGTAGTGAAGATGGACTCTCCTGATTATGGACTGCTAACTTGTAAAAATATCAAACATAATGATTTGTACAATTTATTGCCATGCATGCAAGTTAACTTTACTTAACCTTATCGTTGAAGACCTTTGGGATTTACACAAGCTATGTAAGCTGGTAAGCTTCCAAAATGCTGCTTAAATTTTTTTATAATACTTAGAAGACCTGGTAGTGACTGAATGCATGATAGTTTATACCGCGTACTTTTGTTTGTAAAATTGCTATACATTTTAGTAGTTTAGTTCATATTTTGTGATGTTGCCAGGTAGCTGCTTAGCCTCAATAAAAGAATGCCGAATTAATTAAAGTAAGAAAGATAATTTTCTTTAACTTAAAACAAATCATCTTTATCTTCAAAGGCCTTCAGCAAGATTTGTTCATCTCATGGAGTTCTCAATAGTAATACCGTGTAAGATGGGGACGTTGAAACGTACGCACCAAGGTCCAAAAAATGAAATAGAGTGGGTTAGGGGATCCTCGGTAGTATGCCTCCAGGCTTGATTAAAAATTAAGGAAAAACATGAATGATGATAGAGACCTTGCGATACCCGTAAATCGGTGTACGGGTAACGGGTAGCGTCATATCTTTTTCATTTTGCGATGACGAAATCGATCTTACCCGGTAGACCCAGCCGTTTTCCCGGGGTAGAAACCAGTTTACCGGAAGAAGAATTATGAGTATCTACAGAGAAGACATGATGGAGAAACGAGTACGTTTTCATAATCGGAGTATTTTCTAAACAGAGAACATTCGTAAGGAAGAATTTTGGATATACTTGATAGCCTTTATTAAACAATGCAGTAAACTTATTTCTGAAGAAAAAGAAGAACCTTGCTACCGAGCCTGCCATCGTTACCAATCCCCGCCCGGTAACTCTACGGGTATCTTAATCAAAATGGCTGCATGGACATTTTACTTGTACTGGTACACTACCCGTACCCGTATACTGAAAACGGATTTTACCGGCAACATATACGTGTATCGTAAGGTCTCTAATATTACCAAATATTCTGTGCTACTCCTTTTAATTTGTTTGACGTTCAGAATCAGAAACAGCGGTGAATAGTATGATTATCCATGGAGAGTGTAGCCTGCGAACGCAGACGTATTTCCGGCGGTCGTTTCTCTCCCCCGAAAAAGGGAAAGAGTGTTGAGTTAGTGATTCTCAAGATAGGGAGGCTTTGGTACCGTGACTACCTTATGGGCACATAATGCCCTGATATGGATGAAGATGTTAGAAAAGGCGATGGAGGTCGTGGCTAAGGATATGTGTCAAATCAAAAAGAGGTAGTTCCCAAAAGCTTTCTTCAACTGTTGGACAGAAAGAAAACCAATATTTGATTTGATTTGAGTTAATTTCAATTAGTGTTCCAGCGCTAAATCCATTGACACATAAATAAAAGATGTCACTAGTCTTAGCTCACAGCAAGAAACTCAAACATGAGCTAAATATAAATTTATTCCTGGTTGGTGAGTGCATATGATTATTTTTCATTACGAGTTGAGAATAACTAGTGAATTCCACGGTAAATTTTAAGCTAAAAACCTATATCGCTTGAATCACGAAGCGATGAGTACGATAACGATTTTCCGAGTGAAATTTACTTTGGAATTCATGTCGAAACCCTTCACCGCTTTACTTTGTTAGGCTAGAAAATTATCAAAATTGTTACAGCTTGTTTGTGTTTGGTTGCATAACCAGCATTTAATCTAAACAACTAACTTTTTATATCAAGTTACGTGTCCTTTTGCGTGAGACGGCTACCGAATTACAAACGTTTTTTGACTATCCGAAAGTAGCAGCCCCTTAAGCCATGGCCAGTTACATCAGAAAGTAATGGGGACCGTTCCTTTCGGAATTCTACGGTCCTTTGAATCGCAATCAGTCTTATACTGATATTCGAAACCATATCATTCATAGAAGATGTTTGAGGAACTCTTCTCGGGGAAACAGAAATAAACTCTTGCATTCTGTCGGTTGAATGTTCTTTACTCTGCGACGACTGAACTTAAGTGCGGTTGAGCATAGCGCATGCGTCGATGGACGGTTTACCAGCTTCAAGGCCCTGACGCAAGATTAACTGCGCATGCTAATTGACAAGCCGGCTAAAAAATCATGTCAAGTAGACCCGGTCCCAACGTTGATTGTTGTTCAGTTGCTGGGCATTTTGCTGCCAGAGCAAAACCAAGTCAGTCAATCTTTCTTTTGAGACTGGCCAGTTTGCTAGGATCTGGAAAGAGGCGCTCGTCTTACCGTCTCTTCAGAAGCATAACTTGGACATTGCCTATAAGAATTTTCGTCCAGTGAGCAATCTCCCCTATATATACCCAAGCTCTCAGAGAGGGCGAGTGTTGATCAGTTCACTGAGCATCTGACAGTTACAGAGCGCCATTCCCTGCTGCAATCTGCGTATAAACCTCCACACGGTGCGGAAACAGCACCAAAGTAAAGAATGACATCCTGATGTCAATGAATCAGCAACATGTCACCCTGCTTGTTTTAAAGGATTTAAGTGCGGCATTTGATACTATACACCATGATGCGCTGATTCAGCGTCTCGAGTCTGACTGTGGAGTAACGGGCAATGCGTTTGTTAGTTCAGGTCGCATTTATCTGACCGGTTCCAGCAAGTGTCTGTCAATGGTGGACTTTCAAAGAAGTTCTCCCTGTGTCAAGGGGTCCCTCAAGCATCTTGGCCCGCCTCTCTTCACCATATGTACGCGCAATTAGATTGTGCAGCTTCACCTGCAACAACTGCTATGCTGATGATACGCATCTGTACGTTTCCTTCAGCCCAAACCAATTTGCGGAAGCGGACGCTGCTATAAAGTCTATGACTGACTGCATCAGTGATGTCATCAGGAGCTGGATGATATCGCACAATCTAATGTTAAATGACGAGAAAACAGAGTTTCTTATAATAGGCACAAACCAACAGCTAGCCAAGGTTAATACTGATAATATCAAGGTGGACTCCTGTTCCTGTAAACTTTGGATCATGGTTCGATTCACAGCTTTGTCTAGCCATATCAGTAAGCTTAGTTCTGTTGCATTTTGCCACCTCTGTAATATTCGACGCATACGCAAGTATTTATCTTAAGAAGCATCTATTATTGCAAAAGCCTATTGTATGGGCTGCAAAACAGCCAGCTTGCGACAATTCAGAGAGTCCTGAATGCTTCTGCTAGGCTGGTATGTAATGCGCCTAGGTTTGGTCATATTACACCAATAATGCGCGATTTGCATTGGTTGCCTATCAGGGCACGCATGAACTTCAAGCTACTTCTCATCCCGTTTAAGGCGTTACACGGCAGGGCCGTATCCAGTATGAGGCAAACCGAGGCACTTGCCTCAGTCATTATTTCGTGATTTTTTAAACTAAAGCGTGATTCCAGTGTTGTCTTTAAAATGTACTCATCATGAACACCTAAATTACCTACGAAGACAATTTAAAGATGGACATTGCTTCAGTCATATTTTTCTTTCTGGCTACGGCCCTGCACGGCCTCGCGCCACAGTATCTACAGTCCTTAATTATTATCAAAACATCACTATAATTAGTCCAGTCAATATATTGATAAGACCCATCACAAATTGCAACAGAATTTATTTCTTCACTATCCATATCAGAAAAGTGTCCCTATCAACATATCAAAAGTCTAGAAAAATCTACGAAGGGGAAGTGACTTAATTTTTTACTTATACATCATACCTCTATTGGTACGGCATGAAAACGAGGCTACATACAATAACCTACTCTTAAATGTATTTCTTTTATCGCAAATTTACTAATGTCATTCAAACAAGAAAGATAATGATCCAGACATCCTCACAAGTTCTAATTCAACTGGGCAGGACAAATGAATCACGAATTATAATCCTTTTCCCTAGTCCTTTTCTAATTTTACAAATAAGCCTTTAAAGATCAGCATGGGAACAAGACTAAATACAAAACAACTTTCCTCGTTTACTTTTCACTGATGGAAACATCACCAGCTTAATTGAAATAAAGTAAAGCTATAATCTAGACACCTTAGCAGACGGTGTCAATTTGGAAGAATGCATGAATCATACATCATCATCATCGTCATCATCTTCACTTTCACAGTCATCCGGCTGGACAGAGTTGGTGCAACCTGAGCCTCTACACTGACCACAAGCAGTTGAACACTCTAGTTTGTGTTTTCTGCAGGTACATCTAAGGCTGCTGCAGTCTGTGGAGCAGTTGCATCTCACAATTTGAAGGAGGGCTTGAGGTGCTGGAGGTAAGTGTGTCATGATAGGAAGAAGCAATCTTTCACTGGCCTTCCATCCCCATTCTTCTGCTGACATGGTTTCTCCAACCCCCTTCCACTGTTGGACTTGAAAGTACACACGTAGGCTGTGATATCTCGCTGCTGCTGATGTAGGAGGTAAGCTCTGTGGCTGAACTTGCGAAGTGTTGGTGGCTACCTTTTCGCAGTACCGTCGGTATCGAAGAGAATCCAGTCCTTCGTCAGACTTGCCATTGTAAACACAAACCAGTGCCTTTTCACCCGCTGCGACAACATCCTCCTTGGAGGCAGATGTGTTGTTGAACACTTGTGCTTGATCTCGAAAATGCTGGCTGGCGAAGAACTTCTTCAGTGAGACGCCCTTACCAATACCATAGAGGCGAGAAGTGGTATCACATCCAAGGATTGCATGAATGAACGACATGTTGCGGCATACCTCTTGACCAAGCTTCTCATTCAGCACTTTCATGTTCCAGACCCGCCGTTTTATCGAATTGGCCTTTGGCTCAGGCTGAAAGAATAACTCAAATGCATCCAATTCCGTGTGATAGCACAATAGGATAAGAAGATCAGTGTCATCCCCGACATGTCTGTACTATGAGGAGATCAGCATCTGCTTGGGAGTGACGTGTTTGGCAATTTCTCTTCTGCAGATAGCTGCTCAGCATATTGATGAAGGATTGCTTGTTGCTTGAATTTGACAAGAAGTGATCTTTCTTCATGGTAACTTTCATATCATCAGAAAATGTGACGGTTGTCCCTGTTTTCCCTCCTGCTCGCCTCTGCTGTGTCATATCCTTTGTGGAACTGCTAGTGTAACCATCAAAGACAACAATTGCTGCACCATACTTCCGAGTCACGTAGTTGCAGTACAAATCACAGATGTCCCTATATGTAGGGAATCCACGTGGCCAAGGGATCCGATGAAGAAGCGCACCACCATCCAACACATATTGGACTTCACCGGTTGGCCCAGCAGGATCGGAAGGCAGCTTGGCCCAGATAGCATCTGCTAGTACTGGCTTTTGTGGCTGAAGCAGCGTTAACGAGGAATCAAATGGAGCTGTTGGATAGCTACATAGCTCATGCTGGAACATGGCTTCCATGTCATCCAGTGATTTACTGGCAATAATCAGACGCTGAAACAACAGCTGCGGATCCACCTGGATCTTCTCTCCATCAATTTTAACAGATGACTTTGTACTAAGTGTGATGACCTGATTACTTCTTTTGAACTTGAATTCCACAGCTGATTTTCCTGTCATGGATTCTAAGATGGTCTGTCCGATCTCCTTAGCATTTTCCACATTCACGGAACTGTCGGCATGGACGCCATTCATGATGTTCATCAGATTTTGATGAGGTGTGAAAGGGTTTCTTTCTGCTAGAGAAAAGAGCAAACTCCGGGTGTCCTTCATGTCGCGGGCTTGCCTGGACTTGGTCATATCCTTGTTCTGCTCGCCTGTGCTGTAACTTACACTGGTGAGGTCCAACATGACACGATTCATCTCGGCACAGGCAGGCATGGAGAGCAACCAAGTCAGTCGCTGTCTTTCCGTCATCCCACGTCCTCTTGTAAGACCACCACTTGTCTTAACGCTTCTCTTTAGCACTTGTTCAATCACAAGATCTGTCGAGAGTCCTGCCCACATGCGGTTGCTTCTTCTAACTACATGGAAACCAGCTTCAAATTTCCTGTATACATATGGATGTTCACTCTCAAGGCTGTTCATGGATTGCAAGTACAATCTGGCACTTTTAGCATACAGATTGTGCCCTGAAGCAGCCAGATAGGGAAGCATCTCTGACAAAGCTTGTAGATGGAGTCTCCAATTACCGGTTCGCTCAGCCTTTATGAACATGCGAAGGATGTCTACCATATCCATATACTGCAGCCAGAGCGATGCTGTGCGGTCGTCCTTCATGAAATCCCTCTGTTGTTGGAGATGGCCTTTTATCCTGTCTAGAACATCAGCTGCACTAATTTCTTCTGCTGACTTTTTTTTGTTTATTAACTCATCATACAGGGCACGAGCTTCCTGAAGGTCAGGATTC
>NC_090888.1:46773991-46786491 GCF_036669925.1 Montipora capricornis | reverse complement strand
GGAAATAGAGGCTCCCCTCGATGTGCCCCTGATTTTAAAGACCAGCTGTCTACTTTACAATCCCAGCCGAGAAGTTCAACAAGGGAAAACCCTCATGAGCTTGTACTTGTGGTCAGAAAGGAACTTCAAGACCTCAGGGCCCACAATACATTGGGGTTCAGATGAAGGGAAATTTTGTCAGAGCCAAATGAACCTCAACTGCGTGCTCGTTCCAGTCCAACAAAACTAGCCGCACCATAAAGGGTGGTTTACACGTACGACTCAAGCATAAGCACGGAAGCAACATACGCAGACGCAATAGCGTTTTGATAATTGCTACCTTTTATTAGAACAAAAGATACTTATTAACAACAAGTTAATGCGCCTGCGCATGTTGCTTATGCTTAATATGCTTGCGTTGTACGTGTAAACCAGCCTTAAAAGGAATTTTTCTGCCCCTTTGCTTTTGATTCGAATTCACCGGAGAGTTACTAATGATCCTTGATAGCGAGAAAATTAATAACGCACGGAAATAGCAAACTATTTTTCAATGGCGACAAAAGTTACAATCGACCTTTTAAAACAAGACACAAAAACAACTGTAACACATTCATTTTCAATAAGTGAGATAAGGCATTTGCATGCCAGCGATCAGTATGAAATTTATGAATATCATTATTTATCCCGGTACATCATACTATCTGCAAATATTCACCTTTAATTATTAAAGATTGACGATCTTCTTGGGGATACCTAGAAAACTCACAGTCATAGTATGATTGGCAGTAAACAACATTGGTGTCTCTACATATTCTTAAAAATCTTGGATGGAAAGTAAGTACAATTTCATTCCCTGTCTGCAAAGTGGACCTGTTTTTTACCTCAACTAGTCTCCAGGCCTCCATGATTACAGCATATTGCAAACGATTCAAAAGGAATCCATTGACTTCCTTCTTCATAACTACAGGTGACTGTCCAATTTCTTTCATTAGTGCAACTGTCTCATCTATGGTTTTACTGTCTGTCCATGGTGCAGGTACAACCTCCACCAGTGGTACATAATATGGAGGGTTAATCTAAAGAATTGAAAAACAAATCTTCAAGTTAAAACTCCTCATGTGACTTCTTCACAAGTCACTACAACTATTTTTTTGTATATATGAATAAAGCAAAACAGCACTTGACGAATGAATGACTTGTAACTGCATCATCATCATCATGTCCGTCATCATTACCACCTCTTTAATTACCTAGCAAATATGTTTTAATTGTCTTTGTACAGTGTAAGTTGCTGCTTGTCCTCCTTTTTTATCATTTTGTGGCATTTGAGAAGAAATGAAGTTGTGGAAAAATCATCACGGAGTGCATCCAAATGTGTGGATTTAGTTTGACTGACAGTTAAGCTGACTGCAAAGGTACTGTAACTGTGATTTTGTCGAGAAATTGAAGGCCCGTAGAAGTGATTTTGCATGTGACTCTAAAAATGTGGTTGAGAAACGTCTTGTAATTGGATGCATCCCACCATGATCATCCTCGTCATCATCATTATCATCATCATCATCACCACCACAAACACTACATGTAGTAGCATGGCCACCATCATCATCACCACAATCTCACGTCACTATCACATGTGGTAATCAACATCATTAAACTCACTACTTAACTATGGACAAGTCAAGTTAGAATCATAAATTCTCTAGTGCAACTAGGAATTTTACTCACTGGATGGGCTACAATACATTGGTCACGATGCTTCAAAGATTCAGTGAATTTTGAGGGCACAATACAGGACGTAGAGCTTGCCAATATGGTCTCACAAGATGTAATGCAGTTGTCGAGGCTGTCAAAGACCTTCTTCTTTAATTCGAGATTTTCTGGGGTGCATTCCTGAAAGAGAAGAAAAAAACCTTTACTTATCTATTGATTACTGATAGGGAACCCTGTTACCTTTATTGGTGAATTTGCAAAGTCAAAAATTTCAGATACCATACAGTACAAAGAGGCAGTTAAAGGCCATGACAAGTTGTTAGCAATCTTCAGATTTGGCCTTGCAATGAGTAACAGGATGCTCAATTGAACCCATAACCCGTAACACCTGTCATGGGTGTCTCTAGTATGTGTTGTGTATCAGTTGGAAGTGTTATGACTGAAAATAGCACAGCAAATGGCTATTCAAAATTCTCTTGAGAGAGCTGAGTAAAAGTACAAGTTTTTCAAATCAACCTCTTGTGCCACAGCAAATCTCGTGCTGTCCAAAGCCTTCTAATATGGCCTGGCTAACAAGGAGATGGAGTTCAATTGCCACACCTCGTTTGACATTGAAAAATGCAAATGATTCCGCTTAATTTTGTATTCAGAGAAAATTTTGAATTTATTTATGATACAACGTGACATATTTTTCAATTACAAACTGGCACACAGTCTTTGGGTATTAAAAAAATGTGTACGTATTAACAATTATAATGATAATAATCCCTGAAAAGGATTGTGTTTCCTTTTAATGGGACAGCTTTACAGTGAGTGATTAACCCACTGACTCCCAGGGGTTCCCCATTGACGAGTAAAATCGTCTGGCGTTAGACAGAGTAAAATACTTAGTCTGGCCAGTTTCGGTCGGTTTGGACGTCAAAGGGTTAAAGAAACACAATACACAAGATTGTAATACACAAGAAATACACAAGATTGTGTATTAAAATACACTAAATCAATTTATTGACAATCACTGACCTACTAATTTTGGGAAAAGATTTCAGCCCAGCATTGTCACTGGCAGAAACCTACCAAGTACAGGATCGATCTTCACTCTGTAAGATTAGAGTGTGCACTATTATTATTGCAAAATGAATTATTGCAGCCTGAATGCCAGTTAATGCTTTCCATAAAATGAAAACAAAAGACTTCTAACTCTAAGAATTGTATTGACAAACAGGTGTCTGCCTGATCTCCGCTTAGAGCTTGCCGCTATTGTTGATGCTGGTATTCATTTTGTTAAGTCAACATACAGCCTTGAAGGTGACGGCCCTTGATATTTTCATACTATGAACATCTTTCAGCTTTTGCTCAACCATATAGGGGTAGGCCACTACCCTTGCACCTTGGCTGTTGCCAGAGAAATTGCCAATGATGATGCTGCCCTCCAACCTAGATTGATTGATCAGTCTGAGGGGCTAAATTGTGGTTAACAATAAATGTACATCAATACTGAATAATCCATTGCAGCAGCATGTGTTGCTCAACAGGTCCCTAGATATGTCAGATATGTCAGATATAACACCAGTCCTGAAGAGTCTACATTGGCTTCCAGTTGGTTTTTGAGTAAAGTTCAAAATCGCTTTACTAGTATTCAAAGCCCTCAAAAGGATGTGGCCATCCTACCTGAGTGGGTTGTTACAATCAAAGCCTACAATGTACATCACACTATTCCCTGCGTAGTAACAACAAAAACCTTTTGATTGTTCCTTGAACAAGATGCAAAACTTTTGGTGGCCGTGTATTTGCAGTGGCATACCGACGAACAATCTTCTTTTACACATTAGAGAGACTGAAAACCTCAAGATAATTTCAAAATAAACTAAAAACAAATCTCTTGAAAAATGTTTGTATTGAACACTAATATCCAAGGACACTTTTATTTTCATTTTACTCTTATTATAGACATTCATTAAATTTTCAGACATTTGTAATTAGGACATTTTAACAAAAAGTATTATAGTAGCATTATGACTTTTTACATATTTTAACTATTTAACTTCTTTTTCTATAAATTGTAAAGCGCCTAGAATTTTTATATGGGCGCCATATAAATATATTTATTATTATAATAATTATTATTATTTAAATAATTCTATAATGTTATAACTGTAAATTATGAGTAACGACTGTACATTGTGTGAGATAAATTTATGAATTGCATCCAAGAAAGAAAATTAACAGAAATTCAACTCAACTTAATTCAACTTAAAAAAGGTTGCCAGCTAAAAGAAGTTTCCTTACAATTCCTGTTGAAAGGGTCATCAATATCCATTGGCCTTGAAAGGGTCAAATAGTTTTCCTGTGAATGCACAATAACGTTTTTTCATAAACAATTTCAAGCATAATTTTTTTTTATGAGATTATCCAGATGGCTGCTTTATTAGAAGATGTACCCTGTACATGTAAAGCGATCTACACATCTGTCTAACAATCTATATAATGATTGATCAAATGTTTTGTCAGTAAGTGCATGCATGAACTGTATTTAATTACTACTTTCATCACTTTTTGTTACTGAGACTGCCAACAGAGACAGTATTTCCTGCTTGTTAATTGCATACAAAGATGTGAATTAAAGCTCTCTTGTTGAAAAAGTTAAGTGGCAGTCTCTCTAAAAGCGGTCCTCTCCACTTCGTGACCAAAAATAATTTTCCCTCATTTTTTGTCAGTGAAAAGGATTTGGCACATATATATAAAAACGCTATTTATTATTTTCCAGTTTCTTATTTTTGCTTTGCTACGAGGCAAAATTGAATTTTGGCGGAACTGGGGTTGCCGACCGTGATCAGAAAGGAAAAATTAACCGATTTTGTGAAGCGTGCTACGTCCCCTAAAATGCAGCTCACAGAATTTCGTTTTCATACAAATTCTAAGGTACATTCATTACTTAGACTGACGAAATATGGAAACTTTTCGGAAAATTCTAAGCTTACCAGAGAGGCTGGATGACACCCTACTCTGAGGCCTTTGTTCACCTACTAAAATTTAGCCAAGTTTGAGGAAGAAAATCTCAAAAGTTGGGTCTAAATGAAGGCTAAAAAGCAGATCACAGTAAATTTCTTACCTTAATAAACCGTTCCATAAGGTCAAACCGCTGGGTATCTCCTTGGATTGCACGCGACAACAGATTAAAATCTGCCACAATCAGTGTATTTACACAACTATCGCTGGTGTGAAAGTTCATTTGCATAACCCTTGCACTCGGTGAAAATATGTCTTCTGCCGTTCAGGTTAGTTTGTTGATCTTCTAAGTAGTGACAAAAAGCTTCCTTTAGTAAATGGATAAGCTGGAGATCCAGTTTTGAGGTGCAGGTTGCGTTAAAGTTGATCAATTCTCAAGACTTGCGAGATACTCCAAAAGTAAATAATGGCTGTCACTAATTAACCGTTGCCGTCGTCCTGACAAGCTCCTTTGGTACATTCTCCCACAGATCGACGGAACGCTAGGAGAAGATGAAAGTAGTAAGGTTTCATTTACCGTTTTTATGACAACTGAATCCTGTATTACTACTAGCCTAATGACTACTACTATGAACTTGAGCGTAAAAACAACAACAATGAACACTCGGCGGTTATCTCTGAGAGGTGAGTTCGTCAAGTGCACCTGAATGAACACGACAGGCTTGAATGGAACCATGTTTTGCCATGGTCTGTGCTTCTGTTTCATGCTTGATGGCTGCTTGTATTTTACAATCACCGCTTATGTAGCACTTAAAATGAACGTCGGGTCCGTTGATGCCACGAATGCAACACTAGCCGTATTTGTCATAATGTCACACAAGTTTTAACGTGACCAGTTACCAGCTATGGAGGATCCCCTGCCCTGCGCGCGCTGGCGTTGGTGAATAGATTTGTCAAGAAAAACTCGTTTCATTTCAATATTGAAATTGATAAACCCACCCATTGATTTAATTTTTGGACTTGTGTAATCCAGTCAGTATCACCGAACGACGACAATCATTACACCTTTTCGCTTATACTTTTCCTCAAAAAAAATATAAGGAGTTGCTGAAAATAGATATGTAACTGAAATTCTTTTTTTTTTTTTCTTTCCCGTTATCATGCGTTCGTTTTTCACAGAAAACCCAATGGTCGACCTATGAATAAAATGAAAAAACTCTAAAGATAGGACCAAAAAACTCAGCAGATGCTGAGAGAGCGATTTCTGGCTTTGTTGATTATAGGACTAGTACCCTACCGTTTTTTCTCCAGCAGGACCCAGCATTGTTGGCCATAAAACTAGTTTGTCTTTGATTTCTCAGGCTGGCGAAACAAATAGTTTAGTGATGGGACATGCCGTCTTACCTTGCTCGAAGGAGGGTGCCTGGGGGTACTCCCCGTATGGGCTATATAGGTACGTGCAGCCCCAAAGGGTAAGGCTTTCAGCCGTTTTGGTCATAAATAGTGTACAATTATCAACTTCTTTAAGCAGTAGGGCCCCTTGTTTCTGAGCGATCAGCTAAAAACTATGGGATTCAATGAATCACGATGCTCAAGGACACGTGCCATCATTTTGAAATTTCCAACAAATTTGGACATGTTGAAATAATGCTCATGTTATAAATTGATTCCGTGGCTCGTCATCATCAGCGCAGCTTCGAAAATTAGCGGTGTAACTGTTACCAAGGCTTTAAATTTCTGTTGAAAAAAAATACGGGATGTGGTGTGCGTTGAACTAAAGGCAAAAGGATTCAATTGCTTTTTTTTTACTAATTGCTCTTCGGGCAAACAGTCCTGTCTAGTGTTTGTTGTGAATATAACTCTGTATGAACACTACTTTTAATTCAGCGATGATAATGCTCGTGAAATATCAAAAAGGTGTTTTTCCTCGGCTATTATGATTTTTACAGACATCGTTAGGATAAGAATGACTCTGAGGTTAAGATTTTCTTTTCCAGATGGTCCGGATCGATGCGATATATATTTTAACGATAACTGCAGAAATCCTACCGCGCTCATTGGCTAATTTTCATTGTCAGTAAGCGAATAGACACATGAAACTGTAATTTGTGCAACACGTCAATTAGCGAGAGCGGACAATTTGACAATTTGTTATCGTAAAAAGCAATTTGACGTCAGTTTTTTAAAATAGCCCATTGCAGAAACGTGAGAGCACTGGGGCGAGTTTCTTATATTGATTAGATTGAAAATCTAAACATTCCAACCGAAAGGTTAACGAATGAAAAGCTACCCAACCAAGTTTGAAGTGGAAAATTGTCAAAATGGGAGCCTTGCAAAAGTTGCAAAATTCCACACAAACCCTTATAATTTTGTCGCCTGTCTACCCGATACATACAAACCCTCTATTTTGGGTGATATTTGGGGAGCTACCATTTTGCCATTTTCCTCCTCCAAAAACTTCTATTCTTGGTAAAGACTCTCAAATTTAGTTGATCTTTCATTTTTCAAACAAATGGAAAACAACCATACTCTTTCCCAGTCCTCTCACGTTTCTGCAATGGCCTATGCGTCTGTCCTGTTATTGACAACGAATTTCCTCATAATATTGTCAAATTAGTTGATCAATAACAGAAAAAACGCATGAAACGCTGACGTCAATATGTTAAATAACACATGCCAATCGTAGTGTATATTTCCCTCCCCGTTGCATAAGTCCCGTAACTAGTTTTATGACCAACTAGACCCTCCGTGAGGGTACACTGGGTTGCCTGTGGTACGTGCAGCGTTCCAGGCAAATTGTGACTGGCCCACGGGCCGATTACGGGCTTGCAAAAACAAAGCAAAAGGTAATTAAAAAACCATGTAATAAACTACTTACTAACCGAGCTAGCTCGAGCCGTACTGGGGAATATTGGCCCTGGGTCGTTTTTGTACGGACCTTGCTGCGCTCGGTCCGTACTGCCACGACCTCGGGCCAATATTTCCCTGAGTGGCAGTACGGCCCTCGCGCTCGGTTAGTAAGAAGTTATTAAGGGGTCACCCAGAAGTCATACCAGCAGAGGCCCTTTGGCTCACAGGTCCTCACACGTTCGTACGACGAAACAGATCCTTTTCTGAGGTTAAAAGCCTGGCTACTGGCCTAACTCTTTTTCCTACTTTCCCAACCGCGAGAAAACCGCGGAAAATCAGCCATCGCCAAAAAAATGTTTTTTTTTTCTCAAAAAATATTTAAAGTTAGGGGGAAAAGATACATCATTTTAAAGCTAAGAAAATAAGCTTTCCAACAGCATATAACTTTTTTACAGACAACTGAAACATTTTATAAAAGCGAAAGTTGAACGAAAAAATTTAAGAAAAATAACAGTAAAATATGTTTTCTAGGCAAAATTTGGTCATTTTAGCGTTGATTACGAATTTTCGGATGCAAAACTAATATTTTCTGCAATTTATCTGCTTTCTTGGACATAAATTCGACCGAAAACTGATAAGGCACGAATATTTTTAGATTTTTAGGAATAATAGATAACGTGGTTCAATGCGTAATGTGATAATGCGATAAAAGTGTCAAATTTGCGACCCATTGCTAACGGCAACGGAAGCGATCGCATTACGAATAATTAACCTCTGTTGCCAAAAACCACCCAAATAACCGGTCAGTGTAAAACGCAGACCGCAGACTGCAGACCAGGGATAAAATGCAGACTGAGGGTAAAATGCAGACTGCAGACTGCAGACTGCGGGTTAATAAAATAATAATGAAAAAAGAGTTATAAGAGTGTTAGTAGCCGTTTGTACTTTCACACTGAAACCCCAACACAGCTCCCATCGCTTTGGTTGCCCCACGGCATGTTTTAAATCCGGATTTTTATCGAACTCTGTAAGAATTGAAGCTGTTTGAATCCTTGTTGTTGTTGGAAAAAGGACAGTTTCGTTAAGTGAGTTGCTTTTAGGCAAAGAAGTCACCACCCCGTAATTCAACTGTCCATTTTGCTGCACTGAACAAAGTAATCGAGTAATTACCCAATAACTCAATTTATTTTGACACGCATGGCTACAGTACCAATTAACAAAGACAGAGATAACGTGGATTTTGCAACCATTTAACGTTTCAATTCAGTCGGCTTAAGCCAGTATGACTGAGGTGTAAAAATTTCTTATTAGGATCCTTTCATTCGCTTTCGTGTACGTTATGTTTATCCTTTAGTTCACAAGCTCGTTTGTTTTGCATCTGGAAGATGTAATTTTCAATTATAACCTCTCCCTAGGGGATATCACGCATAGCTTAACCAATGAAATCCCCGCGTCCTAATTGCTCGGAATACATGAAATTCTTTGTGCATTTCGTTGCACCGAAAAAAGACAACCGAGATTATTCAGGTATTCGAAGTAATAATTGTTGGTTTTTCGATCGATTTCCCTCGATGTACCGGTGTGACAAATAATTTGGAACATTACAATGCATCTGGAAGCGCAAAAACAAAGCACAGATGATTTCAACGCGTACAATCGCATCCCCAAAAGGTGCAGCGACCTGCAGTCATAATAATGTGAGTTGTTGACAGATGTAAAACAGGATTGTCTTTCAAACAATCTTTATTTTATCCTTATGACTGGTTTTTTTATTATTAATATTTATTTTACCCTCAGTCTGCATTTTACCCCCGGTCTGCAGTCTGCAGTCTGCAGTCTGCGTTTTACACTGACCGCCCAAATAACCGATTCTTCGACGGAAAATTCATCCCAGAGAATAAAACTATTCACTGGACATGTGATAAAGGTAGATATGTTCGAGCGAAAGCGAAAACAAGCGAATATTTTGACGGAAAACACAATAATGTGAGATCAAAGGAACATGTGGTGAAGACACGCAATTGCGGCATCGCTTCGACAATAATCTTACCTTTTCAGCGATTTTAACGCTTGAAATTCCATTCAATCCACCTTGTCTAGTCTTTGAATTCACTATTATCGCTGCCCTGCGAATCTTCAATGTTCTACATGCACACTTGGTAAAAGACGGCTCGACGGGCGACAGATTGTTGTCGATGTTGTCACCTGTCTTGTTCAGTATCCAATTGATTTGCCATTTTTGAGCTTCATAAGGGTATATTTTGTTCAAAGATCCACTAAAACTCCATTCGCGTTACATGACTTTCGACGCCATTACAGGTTAAGTTAATGATTCTACTGTGTCCACCAGAGAAATGTACGCATTTCCACTACCCTCTCGATCCTAAGAAAATACGCACAGAAGGCTCTATGCACAAAGACACCACTTACCGGGGGAGTGACAGGCAAGACTTTTACAGACACGGAAAAAAATAAAACGGAGAAGTTCTACCCATTTTCCAACTGGGATTGCCGTATACGGCAACCCAGTAGTCAGGAGAAAAAACGGTAGGGTACTTGTCCTATAAGCAACAAAGCCAGAAATCGCTCTCTCCGCATCTGCTGAGTTTCTTGGCCCTATCTCTTGATTTTCTTCATTTTTTCATGGGTCGACCATTAGGTTTTCTGTGAAAAACGAACGGCTGAAAACAGGAATGAAAAAAGTGAATTTCACTTGCATATCTACTTCGTCTGCTGCGTATATATTTTTTGGAGGAAAAGTAGGTAAAAATTGAAAAGCTGTAATTTGTCGTCGTTCGGTCATACTGACAGGATTACACTACTCCAAAAATTAAAGCAATGGGTGGGTTTATCTATTTCAATATTGAAATGAAACGAGTTTCACTTGAAAAATAAACATATTGATCGGCGCGCGCAGTGAAGGGGATTCTCCATATTGGTCACGTTACAACTTGTGTGACATTGTGACAAATAAGGCTAGTGTTGCATTCGTGGCATCAACGGATCCCGACGTTCATTTTATAAAGTGCTACATAAGCGCTGATTGTAAAATACAAGCAGCCATCAAGCATGAAACAGAAGTACAGACCATCAGTCTTCGAAAAACATGGTTCCATTCAAGCCTGTCGTGTTCATTCAGGTGCACTTGACGAACTCACCTCTCAGAGATAACCGGCGAGTGTTCATTGTTGTTGTTTTTACGCTCAAGTTCATAGTAGTAGTCATTAGGCTAGTAGTAATACAGGATTCAGTTGTCATAAAAACGGTAAATGAAACCTTACTACTTTCATCTTCTCCTAGCCTTCCGTCGATCTGTGGGAGAATGTACCAAAGGAGCTTGTTAGGACGACGGCAACGGTTAATTAGTGACAGCCATTATTTACTTTTGGAGTATCTCGCAAGTCTTGAGAATTGATCAACTTTAACGCAACCTGCACCTCAAAACTGGATCTCCAGCTTATCCATTTACTAAAGGAAGCTTTTTGTCACTACTTAGAAGGTCAACAAACTAACCTGAACGGCAGAAGACATATTTTCACCGAGTGCAAGGGTTATGCAAATGAACTTTGACACCAGCGATAGTTGTGTAAATACACTGATTGTGGCAGATTTTAATCTGTTGTCGCGTGCAATCCAAGGAGATACCCAGCGGTTTGAACTTATGGAACGGTTTATTAAGGTAAGAAATTTACTGTGATCTGCTTTTTAGCCTTCATTTAGACCCAACTTTTGAGATTTTCTTCCTCAAACTTGGCTAAATTTTAGTAGGTGAACAAAGGCCTCAGAGTAGGGTGTCATCCAGCCTCTCTGGTAAGCTTAGAATTTTCCGAAAAGTTTCCATATTTCGTCAGTCTAAGTAATGAATGTACCTTAGAATTTGTATGAAAACGAAATTCTGTGAGCTGCATTTTTCACTGACAAAAAATGAGGGAAAATTATTTTTGGTCCCGAAGTCGAGTGGACCGCTTTTAAAGAGACTGCCACTTAAATGGCTGATCTATTAATTAAAATGTCATCACAAAAAACATGCTTCCTTTTTTGCAGAGTCCATTCAATACAGTCAGGTTTTTAACTATAGAAATGTCTGTTGAATATAAAGGTACTTTTTACATTAAATGTTGGAGAAAATTTAAAGATGGGGATTTGTCCTCTGCTTTAAGGCTGGTGTCTGCTTAATACAGGTTTGACTGTATTAATTGTCAATTTGAATACTGGACAGAAAGAGCTGTCAGACATGGAGGGAAAAAAACAGATTAGAGGCATCAATAAGGGTGTAAACAGGCACAGGGATTTTAAAAAGGAGAAATTTTATATTAGGTGCAGGGATTGCATTGTGGAATTGGAGGCTTCTGAAGATGCCTAGACTGCTAGCAGTCCCATCCTGGATAGTCGAGAAGCAAGAAAATCAGAGAGCGCACAGCGTGGCGAGACTGGAGCAAGGGGAAAACAAGAAGAGATTGGCCAGCTCCCCCTCCAAACATTTGCTGCAGCATTTTATGCACCTTAATTCTTGACTATCCAGAAAGGGACTGATGATAGAAGAAGCCCAAGGGGATGGACTTAAATAAGGCCATAGATGAGAAAACTGCACTGTGATAGGTAACAACATTTTCCCTTTCAAATAATAATAATTAGTACACCTGTATATACTCACTCAGTGATCTTGGTGTCTCAAGCAATCTGATTGGTTCGCTATCTTGGAGTAATTGAGCATTATGCACTGACCCTACGGAGTGAATAATGCTTGATCCAAACAAAACAAAATGGCCGGCGTAAACTCCCCAGCATTTATGAATCGGAAATATTGAGAATACAAGATGATGCTGTGCTACAGAAGACAAAGAAGGCCACAAAATTTGGCCTGAAAGTTTTCAAAGGTATTAAGAGAAGAGTTCATACTTTTGCCAACCAGTGTTTGACTTCGTTTTTCCAGATAATTATTGCTGAAATTAAACAATCTTCACGCCAATAATTTGTTTTACTCGGAGTAATTCTCTCTTGTAGGGCTGGTCGCC
>NC_090888.1:46758991-46763991 GCF_036669925.1 Montipora capricornis | reverse complement strand
AGTTTGTTGGTTCTCTTGTTGGGTGGTCTGTTCTGAGAGGTTTTCCTGCAGGTACTGCGATTCTCCCCTCTCCTCAGAAACCGATGTTTGATTTGATTTGCGTTAATTTGAGTTGATTTCAATTACATTGTCCCCAATTAGTACCCTGGCACTAGAATAATGGAGCACCAAGGGAATCCAGTGCGTATTCCTATAGCAGCAATAGAACCACTTTCGTGGGCGTTGAAGGTGAGCTATGCTAAAGCCGAGATCGACCAGGAGCGAGTCATCTATGACCTTAGTAGATGTGAAGTCCAGTGGAGTTTCAGCCCACCAGCCGCTCCATGATTTGAGGGAGGATGGGAGTCTCTGGTCAAGTCCACAAAGCGTGCAATGAAGGTGATCCTTTGGGATGTGCTTACTGTTGATGAAGTCTTTCTAACCGTAGTCAGTGAAGTCGTGTCACTTTAAAATTCTTGTCCGCTCGTGTATGGAGGTAGCA
The DNA here is from genome assembly GCF_036669925.1 of Montipora capricornis. Taxonomy (NCBI): domain Eukaryota; kingdom Metazoa; phylum Cnidaria; class Anthozoa; order Scleractinia; family Acroporidae; genus Montipora; species Montipora capricornis. The sequence continues at coordinate 46,763,510 of NC_090888.1, read as the reverse complement.
GTGCATCCCCAACCCATCTCAGTGCTCTAACACCAAACCACTACCTGCATGGACGTGCTAGTGATACTATCACACGAGGCGTGTTCGTCCAGCGAGACATGTCGCTTCGTCGTCGATAGCGCCACAGTCAATTCCTAGTTGATCAATTTTGGCGCCGCTGGAGGAAAGAGTACGCTCTTCAATTGGTTGAACGTAGTAAGTGGCGTAGCATGCAACGCAACCTTTGCTGCGGAGATCTCGTCCTTGTCGTGGGTAATAATGCACCCAGAGGACAGTGACGTCTACGAGTCGTGGTCCCTATTGCTAGTGCGGACGTCCTCATCCCTTCCGCGGAAGTCCTCACAAAGTTAAGAACATGTGTCCGTCCCGTTGGAAAGCTGGCCTTACTGGAAGCGCATCATGAAGAAAATGAGTAACGTTTCCCCCCGGTTCACGTCATGGGCGGGGATGTTTTGGGCATTTTTCTTAAAGCTATTGACATATAGACTGATTTAGAGTCTCTTGTTCATTCATTGTAAAGTTTTGTTTGACAATCGCGCGAGAATTAAGACCTGCGTCACGCAAGGACTGGACACCAGTTAATTTGAATTAGGCAATGATGTGAGAACGGGAGGATGGCGTGGACAAAAAGACGTAGATTTTTTTCAAGCTATTCAGTCGCCGGAATATTTAGTTGAAGCTATTTTAGGTCGTTTCTATTAAAGCAGAGAAGTTATCATTACATTGTTGTCTCCATTACATTGTTTGGTTTAAGCTCAGAAGTTGCTATTACAACTTAAATAAAGTTCATCATCATTATCGCAGAAAGTGTGTGCCAAAATGGCACCACAGTTCCTGTGTGGAAGAACTGAAAGCAAAGGAATAACAATATCGTAGTCGTGTTGTAAGAGTGGAACTGACTATTTTTGGAACTGGATATTGAACTTTATTTTATGTAAAATTATTATATAATTATTTTCTTTTCTTGGTCTGTTTTGTGAGGGTAATAATGTATTTGCCTTTGAAACCATTGATCAACTCTTTTTGTTAACGGAAATGAGAAGAAATACTGTATGTGTTTTCCCAAGGATTATTACACCTTCCTGTGAAATTTCATTAGCAGATGTAAATAAACTAATTTGCATTCACTTTCAACACACATTTACATACGCGACTACAAAACTAGTTTCGTCCACAAGATCTCGACGGTTGGTTGCCGTATTTGTTTTGCATATGAAACTACTTCATGTAACAATGCATGAAAACACGTAACGAAATAATAAAACACTTAACAATACTATTGTTAAATGAATGTAACAATTGCTAAGTGTTAACTATGGTATCATATGTTTTGTTTTATTTCGTTACGTGTTTTCATGCATTGTTACATGAAGTAGTTTCATATGCAAAACAAATATGGCGACTAACTGAAGAGATCTTGTGAACGAAACTAGTTTTGTAGTCGCTTATATAAATGTGTGTTGAAAGTGAATGCAAATAAGGTTTGTTTCTAGTCAATATACCATTAAACCTTTATGTTTGCTGTATCGGTTAGACAGCAAAAACCATCCCTCTCAGGACCAACACTTTACTGGGAAATCATATTTATCTTTCTCTTATGCAACTAATGCTTTTTTTAAATCAAATATTTGTTGTTGCAGTACTCAGCAATGTCGTTACTTGTCAACAAGGTGTGTAGAATGAAAAGGATGCTATAAATATCATTATTATAGGGTTGTATTTACTGTAAACCATTGGAAGTGAACTTTTTTTACTGTTTTGATTATTCCAATACATTGTGGTCAATTTTGCTGGAATAAAGGGTGCTGCATGTTGCAAGCAAAAGGTCGAGAAAACAAGTACAGTTGACTGCAATACAGTGAACGAGGCTGTCGTATTTTTGACCAATTTTATCTTGAAATGACTTATTAGTGAAGGAACAACTCTTGCAATAAACAAATTTTTTATCGGATAAGGTTTTTGTGATGTGTGGAATTATCAAAGTGAAGTCAGTAATTACTGGAATTGAGCAAGGCTGATTTCCTTTTCTTCTGCGACCTTTTGGACAAGAAAAAACAACGAAATAGTGATGTAGTACCCTTGGCCAATTATGCAGGGTGTACATAACCTTCAGGCCCCAGTTGTTCAAAAGGTGGATAACGCTATTCACCGGATAAATCACTATCCATTGGATAGCGCAATTGATTTCGCTATTACTTGTCTACTGGATAGTGATTTATCCGATAGATAGGCTAAGCACTATCCATACCTCTTACTAACCGAGTTCGAGGTCCGTACTGTAAGTTACGCACCGAATTCTTTCCGTTGATTTATGGCCCAAGCACGAAGCGCGCGGGCGCCATAAATCGACGGGGAAAACGAGGATCCGTAACTTACAGTACGCACCGAGAAAACGAGGTTAGTAAGATATTTATTATATCTCTGAGGTTAATCCGGCGCGCGGGCAAGGAAACTAGTCAAAGTCAAGCGGAAGGTTCAACTGCCACAAAGATTGCCGTGCCAAAATTCCAAAAACTAAATCTTCTTGGCTGTTAAGTTTGAAATAGTTGCTTGCAAGATTCAAACAGTTTTCAGTACAAGTTTATGCAACAGAAATGACATGAAAAACGCGCTAGATGAAGTTTTATCGAAAATTTTAAATTTAGCGGGCTGTACAGCGGGCCGTACAGCGGGCCATACTGTAGAATACGGCCCGCTAACTTAGCCAATTACAGCGCGCGTACTAACTGAGAGATATAATAAATCGTTTGAACAACTGGGGCCAGATCTTCAAGAATCAGTAGGTTTTGCACAATTCCAGAAGTAACTGTACGTTCTTTGGTATACGAAATCAGATTAGAAGATCTGAGTACAATGTGTATTTTGCACTACGTTATCCGTTGTCATAAATGTGTCAGCAAGAGGTTAATTAGTTGTTGAAATGATTTTTTGTTTTGTTCGGTGGTTGGAACATTGAGCAATGAACATCAATGTTTCCTTCATTGCACAGAGTACCCAGACAGGTGGTGGTTACACAGGACACCAAAGTCTTACAGAAGTTTCCAGCCCTTTGATACTTGTTCAAAGTTAGGCAACGACATGCTGGGTTTGTTCTTAATTAGCGCTAATCCTGTTAATATTTTTGCTGTTTCTACAGTGCGCATATCTGGAGCCACTGGAAAAGCGGACGTTCTTTTAACGAAAGAAACCTCCGGAGTGAAATGGACAGACTTGGGACAGGGGTTACCTGGCAATAATTCACTCAAGTTGCATAAAGATAGAGGTAGGGTGTTTTTAAAGATATTGATCACAATCTATGGAAAGCCAGACCAGGGATAGATCTGGGGTTTTAGAGCCTTTAGCCAATAGATTGAGCCATTTTGAAATTCTTTTAGCCACTGACCAATAGCCGAGCGTCTTTACTGTTATGTGCCGTCACGGCAAACTTATGATATGTGCTCGTTTGATGTTTAACAATGTCATCCTTTTTTGGAAAAAAAAAAGCCGATTTCTTTGGTAAAAACATTCTCCCTCCCTGCATCGATGCAGTAGTCACAAAGTAAAGTGTTTCTGTTCGATTCATGACAAAGCCAGGGAAATTCCTTAAACCATTCCAGCTTCAGCTTCCGTTTTACCGGAGCTGTCTTACTGTCCTTGTTACTTCCTTGGACTTGACTGGTTTCCGAGTTGATTGGTTTCGAATCAGACGAGTCGGGAGACTTTCCCGACTCGGCTGGTTTAAAAAAGTCCAGACGTTTTGGCTGCTTTGCACTGTTTGCGGCCATGCGGTTTAATGAAAATCTCGCAAACTATCGTAAAACAACGGGCATCAATACAATAAAACGGCAACACTGATTGGCTGGCCTTAGTACATGACTATGGAGTGAATCAACTAATACACCAATGAAATGATTTGTCTTAACACCATAGTCGACGATCTGTTTGTATACATTCAAACAGGAAGCGAAATAACTCGAACCGTCTGCTTACAGTCAATAAGGTTTGAACTCTTAATTTATTACTTTTCGCCAAAAATTTTAGTGAAATTACATTTTTATTCGCCATATTGGAGGACTAGTAGTCATATGCCTTCTCCACCCCTCCCCTCTTACAATGTTGATTTGAAATCCGGAAACATTCTGAAAAGCTGCAGTTGGCGTGAACATTTCTTTGGGTTGGGGGAGGGGGGCACTTGAAAGGCCGCTATGAGAAGAATTTAAATAAAAGAGAAGCTTTACTTCAAATTGACGTGGTTTTTGCGTGCATTGTTGAAGGTATCCCAAGAATATTTCGTCATTTTCAGAAAACTTGCGCACGTGAGATCGTTTTAGCAGTTTGGGACTTTGTTGAGGAAATCATGTGTGGTGAACCGTGATTTCTTGTTTGTAATGTTTAATACGTATATGTTTATTCTTTTTCCTTTTTATTGAACAGAGTCAAGATTGTGGGATTGCAGAGTGGTTTCAGTAGAAGCCGTTACGCACAACTGTAAGCTGTTTTGTTGTGAACTGCCTGATGGGATTGTTATGAGAGTTCCAAT
>NC_090888.1:46746491-46753991 GCF_036669925.1 Montipora capricornis | reverse complement strand
CCATCACATCGTAAGGTGAGATAACATCATTTACGAGTTTTCCAGGATAATGACAATAATTACTTCTGAGTCATTAATGCGTTGAACTTCTATGGCCAAGTGCTCTATTACAGTTAGAATCGGGGAGACGGCAAATCAAGGCAAGTTATAGGAAATTTAGTAGTTAACGAGTTGATAAAGAGAGGATATTACATGGTGGTGAGAAGAATAACACAAATTTAATGTTTGAATGGCAGGAACAAGATACTGTTCTTGCCACGAGAACAAGCTACCGTTTTTTTATATTTTTTTATTATATGGACAATAAATATACATGGTAGGATTGAAAAGCAGGCCTTAATGCAAATACTGGGAATAAATACAAACCAAAAAAGGCGGAAATCGTGACGTCGTTCCTAAATATGACTAGTTGTGTTACATACGAAAAATACGCCACTCGGTTCCCGGATGTAGTGGTCGTATTGATTCTACGAGTATTTAGTTCCCGGTAAAACACTCGTCCATATAATAAGGTTAAATGAACCACTGCGAGAAAGCTTTTGTTAGCATTCTTCCGTTGTTTCATTTACCGTTATCAGCTCGTTGGATAAAACCACTTGTCCTTGTTTCACTCCCAGCCAACGCAGCACCACAGTTTCTTCAGAACGCAACTTATTCATTCTTCCAGTCAAAGTAAAGCAGATAGAACCAAATGTTGTTTTTTTTTGAAAAGATAGGAAAACGGCAGGGCTCGCAGAAAGACGCCGTGGAGCAGAGTACAGAGTCAACGAAGTCCACCCACATAAGTTGTCGAGGCCAGAAGTCGATCCCGAGAACGCATTTTGAAATGAATGAATTTGGGGGGAAGGGAGGAGTCAAGGGAATTACTGAAAACTGCAAACAAAAATGACATGTAAAACCACAATAGATATCGTTAGAGTCTGCAAATTTTAGCAGAGCGTATTTAGTTTAAAACGACCAAATCTGGAAAGCGTTAAAGCGGTATTACCGAAAGCGGAAAGCAAAGAGAAATCGCAAATCTTGATAGCAAATCCTTTCATCCACAGGTCTTAAGCGCTTTTTTTTTTCAACAAAGCGACCCAAGTAATGAGCAATTTCTTTCATCTGAATTTGTTAGTGACACAATAATTTCTTCTCGTGTTGACCATCGCTCAAATATTTACGAGGGCGCGCTTTGAAATGGAACCAGTGGTTGTTGAAAGGGAACAATTTCTCTTGCGTCCAACATTAACCTTGGTGTTCTTTTTATTTTCAGCACGCTTAAAGATCTTAGTTATGCAGAAAACGTGATCCATGCATTTCTGGGTTGATCACTGGTTTACCTCAAGGAAGGGTTGTAATAGCGCTGTCTTTGAGTCGATGCGTTTCTTCGTTGGACTTGGTTGGTGCTAATCTCAATCAGGAGCAACTCTCTTGTCAACATTTGTGGTCTTAAACAGTTTGGGAAGGTGATACCAACTTCGCGAAAAATAGGACGTAAATGAAGTCAAATGGACGAGAAGTTAGAGCAAAAGGCGCTACTATTTCGCACTGTAGGACAGTATGTTTGCAATGTTATCAAGCCACAGAGAGCAAGGAGCATGGAGCAAGGATGGCGCAGTCTGTTAGTGCGCGGCCTTGATGCAAGAGGTCCTGAGTTCGATTCCCCGATCTCGCATCCTTGTTTCGACTTCTTTCCTTTCCGTGTAGCTAAGTAGCTGTAAATACCCGTAAAACGGAGCACTGATGAAGAGGGGGGAGTAAAATGAGCGCACTGTCGACCTCAAGTTTGTCAGTTGAATTACTTTTACGAATTATCGACGTTAAATATGGTTACTTTACTTTACTTTTTTTACTTTATTCCTATTCAACGGTTTCTTTTTTTCTTATTCTGGTAAAAATAATGATAATGAACTTCATTTAAGAGTCAAGACTTGTTGAGCTGAGACACTAATTGGGGACACTGCATGTACATAGAAATCAAATCGAGCATTGGTTTTTGAGGTGAGCGGAAGTGAGCGGATTGTCAGGCCAGAGGAGAACCTCTTGGAGCAGAGTAGAGAACCAACCCTAATGTGACGTCAAGTCTTGGAATCGAACCAGGGCCACACTGGTGGGAGCCCTGCTCCCTATCGTGGGCTAGTGAGGATGCGTCTTTACTGCCGTTTGCTAGGCAACACCCCAAATTCTATTTATTCTATTATTTCTTCTATATGGAGGCGCAGAAACAAACTTCAGCTGCTTTTAGTGAGAATGCGTCTTTACTGCCGTTTGGCAGGCAACACACCAAATTCTATTTATTCTGTTGTTTTTTTTATTTGGAGGCGGAAGAACAAACTTCAACTGCTTTCCAAAAACCAGTTGCTTGCCGCTCCCTTACTATATCGCTGTCACGGCACTTAGTTAAGACCAAGTGATATTTTTTTTAGACCGGAGCTTCTACATAGGTTACGGACCACAGAAAAGACTTTTTCCAAGGGTAATAATTTGTTATTGAAGGCTTCTGTTTCACGGTAAATCTATCGAAAACAAGTCGCGGACCGAAATTAAAGAAAGTGTTCACTTTGGATGTTGACAGTTAGCTTGTCGGTTATTTCCAAAAAAAGTGATGCTATTGAAAGAACAGAATGGAATTTGGAAATCTACAGTTGTGCACCGTGATTTTCTTTGTGATTAGCCAGACTAGGTGGTCACCCACCCCAAGTCGAAAACCCAGGTAAACAGGGCTTAACTGAAGTGAAAAGCACAAGCACATGATGAGTTACCATATGAGGCTAGGATGAAAATAAACCGGCCGCTCCGACGTCCCCGTACTAACTTGAGCTGAGAAAACACGGTGACAAATGTGGTTAAAATCTACGCTCCTGTTTATTGGCTCCTGCTGATACCAAATATCCAGTTAATGATATCCTTCACAAGTGCAAAAATACTTTATTACATGCGGGCAATGTAGGAGATGAGTCGATGGTTCTAGTCCAGCAGTCAGTTGCTCAAGTAAATGCAGTGCAAATATTAACTGCAGACGTGAAATGAGGGTATGAATGGTCACTGCATAAGAGTAGGCAAGGAATGCTTATTTACGCCATCCCCTTGAGGGAGACTCGCGTACTTATGAAAGAGGCGGGTAAATTTTGGGATTTTGGTATCACTTGCATTTCTTGGCAAAACGCCACCATATGTAGCTGATATGTAGCTGTGAAGGGTGAAGGTCTCTTTTAGGGTTGCACGTGAATAAAAATAAAAATAAATATATTTAATATGTTTTAAGCATAGTTTATTTTAGGGGTTAAAAAAAGCCTAGGCCACGCCCAGATAGGTCTCTTTTAGGGTTTTAATTCAAAATTTCGGACTAGCATCCCCGTCCTTTCATATGCAAAGCCCTCCCCCTTCTCTTTTCCCGGGACTAAATTGCTTACCTGACCACGATGATTATGATTAGGGGAGGCGCGGTGGCTTCATGGTTAGTGCGCTCGACTCCGGATCGAGTGGTTCAGGTCCTGGGCGGGGGGTATTGTGTTGTGCTCTTGGGCAAGACACTTTACTCCCACGGTGCCTCTCTCCACCCAGGTGTATAAATGGGTATCGGCAAATAATGCTGGGGGTAACCCTGCGATGGACTAGCATCCCATCCAGGGGGGAGTAGAAATACTCCTAGTCGCGTCATGCTACAGTAAGCGGAGTTAAGCGCCGGCCTAATGGGCCTTCTAGGCTTGTAGCAGACTTTACCTTTACCTTACCGCGATGATTACTGTAGCATAAAGGAGTATTTAAGTTACGTGAAAAGGGTGAAGACAGCGTGTTTGTCATCATCATCGGCGTCATCTTTATCATCGTGATAATCATCATTATCTTCATTTCCACCATCGTCATCATCCTCTTCCTCATGTCATAACCACAACCTGCATTCATACACTAACAGAAATTTAATTCTCATTTGTATGAAGGCATATCAGGAGCCAAAAATTAGAAGCGCACATGATACTGCTTTTTCGCTCTCTAAATTCTATTTAGATGACGTTTTGTGCAAAGTAGGCTAATGTTTCGCGGGAGAGGAATAACGCGTGGGAACTGAGGTCGAGGCAGCTCCCACGCGTTTTTTGCGCACAGTGTTTGCTCGTGACTCGCTCTCCCGACTATCTAGGATCCTGGAACAGGCTAGAGAGGTCTGGTTTCACACAAAAAATGTTCTTAAAAAAGCGTTTCTGTGAAAACCCCGTGTCACAAATGTATTGCAGTTGACCCCTGGTCAAGTGCTTATGGCATTATTTATTTCTCAGTATTATAAATAAAAATGCAGATCCTATTAGATACGAAAATGAACAACGTATTGTAAGTACTGCCAATAAATATTCTTGAAAGAAACATTAAAGGTGTTCATTCCTTTTTAATACTGTATATGACAAGTTTACCTGCGTCTGGCATCCCCAATAAGTCTTTGTGGTCGGATTTGCGCAGTTAAGTATAACATCACAATATTTACAATGAAACAAAAAATAATAATTTTCCCATCTAAGAACTCCTAATCAAAGACTATATGAAATATTTAAGCTTATATTAAAATTACAAATGTACATACATTACCGTTAATAGCATTAACGCATCAGATAATGAATACCATTAAATAATATTAGTGTTAGTTCAGTTCTAGGTATTGCACAGGTGGCAAGGTCTGCAATTGTTTCTTGCAATAAGGCTGGAAAGGTCCTTTTTTCCAATACGTGTTTCAAAAGCGGTTTATGAGGCTTGGGCTCAGTCTTTGTTACACAGTTTAGACCGCAAAATATGGTTGGAAGTCGCTAAAAAGAGTGTTTGCCGTGGTGTACTGTGTTGAACCTGGGGATGAGGAAGTCTGAGTTCCGAAGATTTTAGCTAACGAAAGAAAGACTAACCGTTTTGAAATACGTGCTCAGATCTTAATACCTTAAATCCGCTGTAAAAAAACTATGTTGCCTTCTAACTGCCTTTGCTGTCGTTTTTGTATCTGGTAACCTGGATTTTCTTTGCTCACAGGGTGAAGAATATTACATTGTGTATAACGCAGGGAAGTGTCTCAAATCGCTCTAGTGTTAAGAACGGTTCCTACTAATTGAAAGGTTTTTTGCGCGGTTCACTGAATATGCGGGAAAAGCAGATCTTAAAGGGGCTAGGTCACGCTATTTTAGGTAAATTTGTTTAATTTTGTTCATTATGAGCTCTAAACATCCAATTGGCAGAGCAGGAGTCTTTCATTTGCAAAATCACGGCCACATAGCAACTGAGAATGATTTTCCAACTGTGTAAATGACATTTTGATATACAAATGAATGAAGGGGTAGTTTCTAAAGAAACTGTGATGCTGCGTCGGTGGGGAAGTAGTAAGAAAAATTTGGTTTTATCAACGGAGTTGATAATGTAAATTGGCCACCGTACAGAGATTCTAAAAGCTAATCTCTGTACGGTAGCCAATTTACATTATCAACTCCGTTGATAAAACCAAATTTTTGTATACATTTTGATATAGACTGATATAAATTTGAAAAAAGGGGGGCCGACATTTTTCAAATTTACCCAAATTCAATCCATTTCAATCCTCTCCAGTTTTGTCCATCCATGTCCTTCTTGGCTTCCCTGTGTTTTGTTAGAGTTCTTCTATAGTTTTGCACAGTTATTTTGATATTTTAGTTAATTCTTTGACCATTCGATCAGTGCTGAAATTGCCTATAATTGCGTGACCTAGCCCCTTTAACAAGTGTTATTAAAATCCAAAAAAATAAAAATTGGGGCTAACCACGTATTTTTGGAAGATAATTAATCAACAATATTTGTAAAAAGCTTTAAAATACAAAGCAATGTATGGCGTTCTATTCCAAACTGAAGCTTAATTGTCTCTGAAAAATGCATGGTTACCCCAATTTTCTTTTGGATACCAAGAGCACTTGCTAAATTCTGCTTTCTTCGCATATTTTTGAACCGTACAAAATATCCTTGTATTAATAAGCACTACCCATAGGAAATCCGAGTATCTCGAGATGCGCAGAACGTATGCGCAATAACAATAGTAGGCACCGCCGAAAGTCTTTCTTTGACAACACATTCAGAGACTGCCTAAAATGCTGTTCAATTTTACATATAATTAAAACAATTCTAAAAAAACGATTGATTTTTCTTCTTTGGCCAAATTTGGTGGAAATGGTGGTTAACTAAATTAAAAAACCTCTCTTTCAACTTTTTACCAGAACAATTTTTTGTGAATTATTGTACTTAAGGCACAGGCCGCCCCAACCTCAGCGTGAGCATGGCCGACAAAAATATAAGGATTTGTATGGGAATCCCAACAAAGAGCTTAAGAAGATAATGATATGAAAAAAAACAATTAAAAAGCCTAAGCTTATTGCCAACGTGTGTAACTTCCTTCCTGTGTCGTTATTTTCAAGATCCGACGCGATTCGAGCCATTTCGCAATTTCGTGGTTGTCAACGGTATAATAAAATCCCAAGGCTGGAAACTAAATTCTCAGGTGCCACCAATTTGAGTCAAATATTCCTGGATAAAATGTTGCCACGGTCACAATTCCACATCAGAATCAATTGACAAAGATTGAACTTTCATCTCAACCCACCATCAACGCAATAGCAGTCCTACGAGCGACCTCAGGCGGTAATATTGCAGGAAAACAGCTTTCCAAAGGTACGCTTCACACCACAGTGGCCACGGCTTCAGCTGTTGGTAACGAACTGAGCCTAACCGCGGTGGCTGACCGTAGTTCAGGGACACCCAACGTCAAAAATATCGGAAAATATATGTTCGGAAGACTATTTGATATCTGGAATTTCCGAAACATTTGCTGTAAAATTTCTGGCTTACCTGCCTGTCCTAGGATTTTCAAACATCTAAAAAATGGTATAATTGCCCTTTTTTTCCCTAAAAAGGTCAACTAGAATTTTCGGGAGCCTTGTTTCTGGCTGGAATTTTCGAAAAGGTAAGTTTTGATCCCTATAATTTTCGGATCACTAGACTTTCAGCTATTTCCAGACATCTTAGTCTGCGGGGACCCTCGCTCTAGTTTTATGAAGTTGAACTGGCTCATAAGACGTTAAAATTACCTCTAAACTAGATGAATCCAGGAAGATTTGGAAAAACGAGTCGCTAAAGGATGTAGGAAGGAGATATCCCTGGCGATAGAGCCGCTGAAGATGGAGCTAATGACTGCGAACAAGAGATTGAATGATTTGGAAACCTCGTGTAAGTTTCTTGCTGAAAAGTACGATGCATTGATGACAAGCATTCACGATTTAAAGAAACACAACAAGCTCTCAGAATTCATAGCTACAACACTAGATATACCTCAAGAGAGAACTTATACAGGCCAGTGTTGAGAACCAATTATGGGCTTTCAAGATTTACACCAACAGCTTCTAGAATTTGGGAAAATATACCTTATAATATTAAAACTTTACCTTTTCCTTCATTTATTAAACAATATAAGCGCTACCTCCTTGACAGCCAAATATAATAATGATAATTGGGAAGCTAAGGAATTAT
>NC_090888.1:46711491-46743991 GCF_036669925.1 Montipora capricornis | reverse complement strand
TAATTTACATTAATGATCTTCCCAACTCCCTGCGGGGCGCCGTACCAAGAATGTTTGCCGATGACACCAACCTTACGTTATCTGCTAAAACGTTAACAGAACTTAAGCTAGCCCTAACCCCTGAATTAAATAACCTTAGCAGTTGGCTGAAAGCTAACAAGCTCAGTCTAAATGTTGCTAAAACTGAGCTAATGATTATTGGATCAAGACAAAGGCTATTTTCCCAATGTGACGATGTAGTAATCAGAATTGATGACCAAATTATCAAGAGAGTCGTTCATACCAAATCCTTGGGTCTTACCATAGATGCTCACCTCTCTTGGGGCAAACACGTTGAAGAGATTTGCAAGAAAGGCTCTTCAGCTATAGGCGCCCTAAAACGTGTGCGGCCGTTTATATCCAGAGAAACTGCAATTCTAATTTATAACACCTTAATTATGCCTCATTTTGATTACTGCAGCCCCGTCTGGGACTGTTTGAGTGGTTACTTGAGTGATAAGCTTCAAAAATTACAAAATCGCGCAGCCAGAGTTATTACTAAATCACCCTTTGATGCGAGCTCAAACCACCTTCTTTCCACCCTCAGCTGGGAGAGGCTATCTCTTCGCCGAAAGAAACAAAAAGCCTTGATGATGTATAAAACCATGAATGACCTTGCTCCGGATTATCTACAAAGTCTTTTCTCTCAGCGTCACTCTGCTTACAACTTAAGAAACTCTGAGGGAAGGCTGACCCTGTCCAAACCAAGCACCAATTATTTGAAACGAAGCTTCTCTTACAGCGGGGCCATGCTATGGAATAACTTGCCCAAAAACTTAAAAAATGCTGCATCCGTTGAGCATTTTAAGCGAAATATCAAGAAGGTAGCTGATATATCGGATTCCCACACGGCAATCATGTAAAGCAGTTGTAATTAGTTTTAGTTTTTAACTTAAGCTTAACTGATGATTTTCCGTGTTTAAATAAAGATTTACATACATACATACATACATACATACGTCGAGGTGGAGCCGGTTCTCCAAGAAGTTACGGGGGAAGTGCTGCCGAGGGGAGCCAACAAGGCCCCTGACGCGAGGCTGGATATCCGTGCGCGGGGCTTCTGGGCGAGAGAACAGTCTGCGTACTTTGATGTTAGGGTATGCCACCCTAACGGAGACTCGTACAAGAATCTCACCCCGGAGCAGATTTACAAGTTTCACGAGAATGATAAAAAGCGCCTTTACTCGTCTAGAGTTCTTGAGGTAGAACGGGGCACGTTTACACCATTGGTTTTTACCACTACTGGAAGCATGTCTAACGAATGTCAACGTTACCATAGCCGTCTTGCTGAGCTACTGGCAGTGAAGAAACAGGAGAGTTACGCTTCCACTATCGCAGGGATTAGGACTCGAGTCTCATTTGCCATTTTGAGGTCTGCATTGGTTTGCCTGCGAGGCTCGCGTTCTAGGAGGAGAACTACCCCAAATATACGGGAGACTGATCTAGAACTAGAAGTCTCGGTTCTTCTGTAAATAGCGTTATCCTCTGACACTGAGTTTATGGCAAAGAGCGTCTTAACATTCTATAATATCGATTTATAATTTTTCTTTCCTTTCTTTTTTTCAAATCTATAATACTAAGAGTTGTTTAAATTTTTTTTTATATTAATACACATGTTTATAGGAAACGAGAATATTTTTAAAAAAATAACAATTATTGCTATTATTAGAATTAGTATTAGTATTTGTATCTCTATAAGCCTAATACTTGTTTTAGAGTTCTTTATTTTGTTTTTTCAGTGTGTGTATTATTATTATTATTAGTATTATTATTATCATTATTATTATTCCCGAAACTTCGTAGCAGCACGAAGTAAGATATCGCTTTGATGATCCATACGATGTTTTTGAAATTCATCTTTAATCAAGACATGTTTCGGATGAAACATCATCCATCATCAGTTGTACAATGAGAAATAAACTAAAGTTGAGCAATAAATAGTGTAACAAAATGAGATATAACATGAATAATTAAGGATGAAGGCGAGAACAGAACAACCACAAAACAAAACAGAAAAAACCAGACTATTTAAGCTAAGAAAAGAAACTGATTAGTATGAAAGGAATAAATTAAGATGTTTGACTTGGGAATTTAAAGGTGGCTGCTCCCAAAGGATATGCATGGTTCTCGCCTTCATCCTTAATTATTCATGTTACACTATTTAGTTTATTTCAGGGTTACCCAGAGCTCTTCTCTCCCTCAGTCAAGAGAAGGGCTCTGGGGTAGAGATTGTCATCGGACGCTAAGACTGCCTCTTCCTTGCACTGCGTTACGTCAGAATGATTTTAGGTAATAAATTCTTTTTTTTGTAGTTAGCCAGAGTAAGGTAATTTTAGTGCTCATCTTTTGTAAATAATAAAATTAATTATTATTACCAGGCGGAATATAGTGGTGTAGCGGGTTTTGTAAGCCAAAGGACAGTTGAGAACGAAAATCAAAACAACGATCGACATCGCCAAAATGCTAATTCTACGACAATCTTGGATTTGCATGCGCCAGGACAGACAAGAACTCTGATTAGGGTGGGATTTGATCACCGTTGCTCTACCGACTGAGCTACAAGGCCAGATCAGGAGCAGGTAGTGGGCATGTGAGATTCTATTCACAAGGCTCAAGCCTAATTTAAATAATCGTTAGGTGTTGTCCTTCAGTAGCATGTTGACAGTGATGATTTCAAGTTCGAGTGAGGTCTTGACATTCCTCATTGGGGTTTTTGGTCTTGACAAAGTTCCGCATTCTTTGACGTTCGGTGTGTCACCCAAATGCGGAATCTTAAAAAGACCTTACCCCTCAGCAAATATCTCGCCAGTATGAAAACGAGAAGAAACACGTATGTACGCAAGCAGAGTCATGGAGGTGGAACAAGCCACGTTCACACAGCTGGTGTTCACCACTACAGGAGGCATGGCACCTGAATGTCAAGTCTATCACGAGCGACTATCGGAATTCTTGTCAGTCAAGAAAGACGTGGACTACTACTTAATAATATTTACAGCTTCTCCAACAAAACTTCTGAAATTCAAATAATTCAGGGGCGTGGGGAGGAGGAGGAGGGGGGTTAGCCTTAACATTATCATTATGTGAGGGGGGGGGGGGGGTTGAAATTACGCTAGATTTTGATTTTTTTTTTCTTTCAATTTTATTTGGTGAATGTTTCGTTTTCTACATGTCTCCCTGGATGTGTGGAAAACGAAGACCTTACAGTAATTCACGATAGATAGCTTATCAATCGTTTCAACTAACAT
Source organism: Montipora capricornis (assembly GCF_036669925.1). Lineage (NCBI taxonomy): Eukaryota > Metazoa > Cnidaria > Anthozoa > Scleractinia > Acroporidae > Montipora > Montipora capricornis. The sequence goes on along the minus strand of NC_090888.1, from coordinate 46,740,707 downwards.
GAATGATGTGTTTTGTTAGTTGCTGTTTGTATGTTATTTTTTCGGGGAATCTTTGTTTTGCCGGTCTTTCCGCACACCCTAGTTGGTCGTGTGAGCTCATTGGTTACCTTGAAAACTGTGGAGAGCGCCAGAGGAAATGACCTGTGCTTGATACAAATAAACCTGGTCCCTTGGAGGCGGGGCTCCCAAGTGAGGGGAAAGTCCTGGGAACGAGTTTGGATACAAATCATTGCCTCTAAAAGTGATAATGCTGACACGGGCACTATAAGAAGGTGCCTGATTGTTCATGTTGGATCAATCAAAAGCACTAGATCGATCGACAATTGAAGAGAATGTGGCAGCCCTTCTGCCAGATCCCGCAATCATCCCAATAATTTCATTATCAGAAAACTGTTCTTCATCTGTTGAATGGTGTCCACTTTCTTCAATAATTCGGACAACTTCATCATCATGAGATCCACTTGCGGGTTCACACTCTTGATCAGAATCACTGTCAGTCTCATCAGTTCTTGTATGCAGAGTTACTGAACTAGAGTTGTTACGAATATACTAGCAAGAAAAATGGCCAATAACAACAAGGCTAATTCATCTGACTCAAGCGAAAATGATTCTAGTACTGAAGAAGCATGCTGAATTTATAATAGAGCTTTATACATTTTTTGTGTAGATAAAGATGTTGTTATTAACTGGAAACTTGCTTGTTATTATTCATTTCTTGAAATTACACTGTCCACATCACGGAAAAAATTGGGCGCCCCCTCCCCTTGTGACCCTATCATTTTACCAGAGCCTCTCCCCCACACAGGTTCCTTAACATTTTATTCCCCCCTCAACGTCTTCATGCCCCCCTCTCCATATTAAATGAACGTTCCCTTATCGTGTGATATGCACATGCTGGTAATTGATGTTTCGAGCACCCAAGTATCTATGTACCACCTAAATGGACTTTCTGTGTGCCGTAAAACGAAGAAAACTTTTTTGTTAGCAAAAGTGTAACAATTAGTGGACAACAAATACTACACACTTAAAGACGAAGAGAATGTACAAGGGGTCTCCCCTGGCTATGTTTTTGTCTGGATTCATTCAAGCACGACTGATAATCCAAGATGGCAATCACTGAGGCGGAACCCATGACATATATTTCCAGGGTGAGGAAAGGTGTTAGGCATTAAAAAATAAAACGACAGCTAACATCTTCGTAAAAATTGCCGTTAGGGGCTTTTTCATTGCACAAGTTGACATAGAGCTCTGTACGTGCCCACGGTTGATGGAAAATCATCCGCACCACTACCCAAGGTACCACGGCTTTTACGGTGCGTCTTCGTGTTTAAAGAAGGATTCAATGGTGTTCCTCGTTGGTCTTAATAATAATAATAATAATAATAATAATAATAATAATAATAATAATAACAACAAGCATGCAGATCTTTATGCTCAGAGGATTGTTTTTCAATCCTTGACACCGCCTCCACGCCTTTTCAACTAAAAATCAAGGAGGCCTTACACATAGGTTGGGAAAAACCCTCATTAAACAAGCAAGTTAATCATGTCAATTTAACACTTTCATTGTCATTTTCCTCGTCCAATACCCATTGTCTTTTCATCACTGTATTTTCTATTACCTCACATTCACGTTGTTATTTAATCAGTACTCAAGCATTTTATTAGCTATCTTTATATAACACCGACTAGCGGTTCACTTGTATTCACAACTGACGATGGATGTCGATCATCCGAAACATGTTTTGTAAATTTAAAATTGTGCGTTTCTATTTGAAAGTTATTTCTTGTCTGCTATTAGTTCGAAAGTTTGGAAATAATGATAATAATAATAATAATAATAATAATAATAATAATAATAATAATAATAATAATACTAAACATCTTGATGCTAACGACCGCCCATAAAATCCTCATACAACCGCCCGCGTTCGAGGCCCGGTTTTGACAAAATTAAGGATCTGCCCGCACTCGAATATAAACTGTGCCCGCGAAGCGCTAACGAACGCCCGCGTTTTAAAGTCCATATAAAAAAAAACTCACCCCTACCCGGTGTACGAATGTCACACAAGTCCCTCAACATCACGCCACATTGATTACCCCTACCCCCACGATTTCATGCGAATAACGCAACCGAACATTTCCGATCTAGGTATAGATTGTGTGACTCTTATAGGAAAGTGTTATTTTGGATCCGTTTTTAACGTTCGATCGACACCGGAATGCGTGTCCCAATTTACTTAGCATCCCCACCCCTGTGGTTCAGTCGGGAATGACGCAATCATATTTATCGTTTGACATTTGTTGTGTTATACACAAAGATTGCATGACCTGTCGGTCAATGTATTGACGTGTAATTGACAGTGTATACGAATTTGCATATTATAAACCAATATTGACCTCTATTTTTTTTTTCCCATCTACAGATCAACGGCAGTTCAAGTTCACTCGCTGTGAAAATGTGTTTTACGGGTGAACGAAGGTCATCTTCGGTCACTCGTCTCGATTTCCTTCTGATGGATCGTATAGATTTTAGTTGGCTAACTGACGTACATAGAACAAAATTACGTGTCGTGCCTGTAAATTTAACAAAAGAGTCACCGGTCGTTTCGCTTTTACTTAGACGTGGTTAGAAAACACACACGATCGCAGCTACGTGAATCGATGTTTTGAAGTAGTTCAAAAATTCAATTACGCGTGAGTCCACACAAAGACTCAACACACGCAACCCGATGGATAGATCATCTTGTCTGTCTGATACTTTATCACATCGTGGTGATTAAAAAAAATGGGAAAACGAAAGCGTGGCATCGATAATGACTCTTCTCGTGGGGACGATTGTGAGCGAGTGAAAATCAAAAGAGTGAGTTTCGGAGAGGCTACCATTTATCATTTCCCTCGAAAACAAGGTTTCGTTGCAGTTCCTTTGACGGGAGGATCAACGCTAGGAATGGCGAGAAAACACAGTTGCATCGAGACGGTACAACTTGACCCGGGGAAGGCGAATGGGTCAAAAAGCAATCGGAAGCCGTTGGCGCTGATTTCGCAAAGTGCGAGAGAAAGTATTTTAAAAGCAGCCGGGGTTCGGCGAATCGTAAAACGAGAGGAACGCGATTGCAATGAAATCAGACAAAGTCGCGTAACGTGCGGCTGTGATTGCGGCGACATTTGCTCGCCAGAAACGTGTGAGTGCACTTTGAATGGAATCGATTGTCAAGTCGACTTTGACCGATTTCCATGTTCTTGTCAAACCAATGACTGTCACAATGACAATGGACGAAAAGAATATGATGTAAGCGCCATAAAAAAACATTACTCTGAGACATTTGTGAAAGTGTGTGGAAATATGCAAGACCGCGAGAACGCGATGTAATATTGCTCATTTTGGTTGTCACAATGACAATGCACGAAAAGAATATGATCTAAGCTCCATAAAAAAACATTACTCTGAGACATTTGTGAAAGTGTGTGGAAATATGCAAGACCGCGAGAACGCGATGTAATATTGCTCATTTTGGTTGTCACAATGACAATGCACGAAAAGAATATGATCTAAGCTCCATAAAAAAACATTACTCTGAGACATTTGTGAAAGTGTGTGGAAATATGCAAGACCGCGAGAACGTGATGTAATATTGCTCATTTTGGTTGTCACAATGACAATGGACGAAAAGAATATGATCTAAGCTCCATAAAAAAACATTACTCTGAGACATTTGTGAAAGTGTGCGGAAATATGTAAGACCGCGAGAACGCGATGTAATATTGCTCATTTCAACACTGGAGAACCGTGTCCTTTGAAGTTCAAAAGAATATAACGATCCCGTAAATATTTGATTGTCCGTGTGATAAAGGAATTTGCATGTTCGTGTCGAGGGAATGGACGCAACGGCAACAATGAAAAAAAAAACAACGCGACTTAAGCTCCATTATAAATCATCACCCCTGTAAAGGTATTTTTGTAGCGAAAAAATGTGAGGGGCCACAAGAATTTTATCCAATGTAACATCGACCACTTCAACACCGGGGAATTATATCCTTTGAAGTTCAAAAGAATAATGAAAAAATGTAACGACCCACGAATCTTTGATTGTCCGTGTGATAAACGAGTAACCAGTACCTTTAAAGCTAACATGCAATTTTTTTGTCGATCAGTGTGATTCAAGTAAACCGGTCACCGACAGTCGCAGATAAGCAAACCCACGCAGACTTAGATGTGCTAAAGAATTTGTTGAGTTAAAACATCCCAAAAATGTCGTTCGTTAAGTCACGATCCAGGGCAAAACCCGATCACCAACAGTCACAGATAAGCACCTATAAATGATAGTAGACTCTCGTGTACGATGTATAATATTAAAAGCGACCATAGCCTCTTACAGGGAACCATGTCTGTTCAAGACCGGTGTTCTATCTGCCTAAAAACAGAATGGGGCTTACCAGTCTCAAATTTAACGGGATTACCGGTTCACGAAAATTGTGCAGTGATGTCACAAGGAGAAAGAGCGGCACCGTTGGATAGAATTGCCGTCGTATTAGATCTCGAATCTTTTTTTGTCGACGGTAAACACAAGCCTCGGGAACTTGGATGGGTCGACCACAGAGGGGTTTCTGGAAACGTAAAATTTAAAATGCCCTGTAAGTTTGACGAGTTATCCGATAAGGACAAACGAACTGCTTCGTTTGTGACTAGAAAGGTCACCGGGCTCCCTTTCGAGAACAATCCAGTGGAACGAGCCCTCGACGGAGACGAGCTTGAAACACTAATACTCGCTTTATGGCAAAATTCAAAGACACAACGGAAAGATCTAATGGCTTACAAGGGCGGTCACATTGAGAAAAATTTGTTGCGACGTTTGAACATTCCTTCTATAGACATAGGAGAACACGGGTGCCCTAAATATGTCGATATGCTAAAAGCGGGTCACCAGCCAAAACGGAATTGCGGACAACATTCAGTAGGAAATCATTTTCACTGCGCGACAGAGGAATGTTATGCTTTTTTCAAGTGGATAAAACAGCGACTAGAGGAGCGTAAACACAAGAGTAGATTAAAAAAACGAACTACGTAAACAATTAAAAGTACTCATCTGTATGTTTCGTTGCCTATTTATTAAACGTACACGATTATTACACGACAGAGTTCAGTCTACTCTGAACTCTTTCTGTTTTATGTCTTCTGTCTAATGTGTTCAAATTCGACTCGAATCAACATTCTATCCTCTTTCACTGCGCGACAGAGGAATGTCATGCTTTTTTCAAGTGGATAAAACAGCGACTAGAGGAGCGTAAACACGAGAGTAGATTAAAAAAACGAACTACGTAAACAATTAAAAGTACTCATCTGTATGTTTCGTTGCCTATTTATTAAACGTACACGATTATTACACGACAGTAAAAAATCTATTATCTGAACTCTTTCTGTTTTATATCTTCTGTCTACTGCGTTCAAATTCGACTCGAATCAACATTCTATCCTCTTTCACTGCGCGACAGAGGAATGTCATGCTTTTTTCAAGTGGATAAAACAGCGACTAGAGGAGCGTAAACACGAGAGTAGATTAAAAAAACGAACTACGTAAACAATTAAAAGTACTCATCTGTATGTTTCGTTGCCTATTTATTAAACGTACACGATTATTACACGACAGTAAAAAATCTATTATCTGAACTCTTTCTGTTTTATGTCTTCTGTCTAATGTATTCAAATTCGGCTCGAATCAACATTCTATCGTCTTTAACATATCTTGCATCAGATAAAACTGTTATTGGCACAAAGTCAACGAATCCGTAGCCTTTATGGTTTCTTTCGACGGTCGGTCTGTGGAATGCTAGAAGATCTTCATCGCGGACTCGGAACGTCTCGGTGATGTGTTGGGGAGCACTTAACTGTGACGATTGATCTAGAAGGGTTAGGCTGACGTTTCCCTTGAATGGCCATTGTAGTCTGTGATCGAAACTTCCTGACATTGCGTGAACGAATAAAGCAACATGTTTCCCCTTTCCCGAGTCTACTCCATTCAAATTAATCCTCAGGCAAAATTTGTAACCATTTTCAAGAGCCGTATAAAAGCTAGGAGAATGTAAAACCGGAGTTAAACCCCTTATCGCTTCTCGTCGAAGCCGGCCCACATCGTAAAGTTCCCACATGTAAAAATATTTACAAACGTGCGGACTAGTGTCCGAAGCTCGGACACTGCCCCAAAGGTCCGATATGTTCCGTTTTATGTCGGACATTTCATTATTTCGGGCCTGTTCCGACGTTCGAAAAGCTTTGATCATGTCAGACAAGTGAGCAATCATCACAGTGTGAACATGTTCATTAACGTCTACCCTAAGGCCAGCAAACTCACAGCCAACCACATTAAACGGACACTTGATTTGAATAGCAGGACATTCATGTTCAAAATGTTCGTCCACTTTACATCTCGGTATATTACCTTGACCGCAATTCACACATTTAGTGGGATATTGTGCACATTCCTCGTCGTAGTGGACTTGCAAATACTTCCACTTTACTTTTATCGCGCAAAATCTGCAAGCTGTTATCCTTTCGATGCAATGTTCTGTTGCGTGGATTGAGATCTCTCTTTTTGCTATGTTCATTCCACAATCATTCGGACAATCTCTAAGAACAAATTCACACTCCGACAGATGAGTTTCTAGTTCACCGAGGCGACCTTTCCACGTACAGCCTGTCGTTGTCTTGTAGCGACAGAAGACTTGGCGATCCATCATCATTTTGTTGACAAAATTATCAACATGTAGTTGCGATTTTTTCATGGGCTGTTGATCGTTAGGACAAAACGACCCAGATGTATCCAAAGAACGCGTTATACAATTGCGGCAAAATCGGTGACCACATGGAGTTTGCACGGCATTTCTTAAACCAAACAAACAGATCGAGCATTCATAATTGCGCTCTAATGGTGGATCGAAATTCTCGTCATATCCTTCGCTACTGTCATCGATGACAGGACCCATTGTTTTGGCAAGGTCTCAAAACTCGTATTTTGTACCTACATATAGCAGAGAGCGGTCGTCGCCACGTTTCGATTTTCGTCTGACACTGTTTCCTTTGATTTAACAACATTTGAACGATGTTATTTAAAAACTATTTATGTCAATTTAACCAGATCACTTTCGATAGCCCTCTTGGGTTATGTTTTTCGTTTCGAGACCATCGCATCCATAACGTTAGAAAGAGTCAACATTAAACGAGTGTTGTTTTAATAGTTTATTTTCATTTTGCGATTTTCGTTTTCAAAATCTCTGTCCCAAGAGAAAAATAGAGCGTTTTCTCGAGGCGAGTTCCAACGAATCTTTAATTTTTTCCTCTGCGTGTCTCTGTTAGTTATCTTACAAACATATTGGTCAAAAAAGTTAACCGGTGATTCCACAGAGTACACTTAAAATTATTCATAAAAGTCAACCATGGTTCGTAGCATACTCTTAGCTTTTTTGCAGAGGTAATTATTAAAGTTGTATAACGTTAACCAAAAAGACATGCGTCGAAAACAAAACATTGTCGTGTCGTCATTCGTTAACATGGTACATTCGTAAAACGACCAATTTGGGATCCTACGTTTTTGGGGGCGAAAAAAAGATATTGCGTTCGAGAACAGGCATTACTCGTGATGTCATGGTTATTACATCATATTCTTTTCGGGTTCTGAGACGTTTTGGGGGGGTCTTTTGTTTAGGCTACGTTTTGCGTAATCCATAGGGTTATGGAATGCGGCGGGGTATTGGAATGTCATGGGGGTTGGAATGTAAGGGGTGTTGGAATTTGTGGGCTTAGCAAAAGTATTTTTTTAAAAAGATATTGCGTTCGAGAACAGGCATTACTCGTGATGTCATGGTTATTACATCATATTCTTTTCGGGTTCTGAGACGTTTTGGGGGGGTCTTTTGTTTAGGCTACGTTTTGCGTAATCCATAGGGTTATGGAATGCGGCGGGGTATTGGAATGTCATGGGGGTTGGAATGTAAGGGGTGTTGGAATTTGTGGGCTTAGCAAAAGTATTTTTTTTAAAAAGATATTGCGTTCGAGAACAGGCATTACTCGTGATGTCATGGTTATTACATCATTTTCTTTTCGGGTTCTGAGACGTTTTGGGGGGGTCTTTTGTTTAGGCTACGTTTTGCGTAATCCATAGAGTTATGGAATGCGGCGGGGTATTGGAATGTCATGGGGGTTGGAATGTAAGGGGTGTTGGAATTTGTGGGCTTAGCAAAAGTATTTTTTTAAAAAGATATTGCGTTCGAGAACAGGCATTACTCGTGATGTCATGGTTATTACATCATATTCTTTTCGGGTTCTGAGACGTTTTTTTTTTTTGGGGGGGGGTCTTTTGTTTAGGCTACGTTTTGCGTAATCCATAGGGTTATGGAATGCGGCGGGGTATTGGAATGTCGTGGGGGTTGGAATGTAAGGGGTGTTGGAATTTGTGGGCTTAGCAAAAGTATTTTTTGAAGATAGGCTACGTTTCGCATTGGAAACACAAATATTCTTCGTGGTATTATCCGCGTCAAAGAGCAAAGGTATCCATGACGTAACATGCCTCATCGCATACGACATAGTACGAGGGCCAATTTTGGCTCCGTCATGGCTTGCTTTAGTAGTCCGGGTTTAGCTATGACATACAAAACTCAGCCATCAACGATTTCGTGTTTGCACATATGACGTATACTCGTGATTCTACGCGTAATCGAGGCCCGAGGTCATTCATTTGGCTATAAAAACGGATCGCTGTTGGACTAGAATCACAACACCGAGGAAGCTACAACCGAGAAGAACTCAAGAGAACTCAAGAGAACTCAAGAGAACCCAAGAGAACCCAAGAGATGGCCCTTTCTAAGGAGAAACAAGAAGACTTTCCACCGCAGGTAGCGGAAAACTGTGCGTGTTTGGCGATGCGATGTCGCGACGCCGACCAGATGTCGGATTTATTTAGAGTATTTTTTCTGCACAGAATCGAGAGTATTACGAAGCGAGTGAAATTGTTGGTGAAGTGCCTGTGCGAGTATCACTCTACCTCTTCGTTTATATACTATATCTTCACCAGATTGACGACTCCCGATGCTTTGGATAAGAACCTAATATTGAAGTTCATGCTTGCCCTGGGAGGCTCGAGTGTGAATCTTTCGGCGTTCAATTTGAACATCGCAAGTTCGTCCGAATTATCTTTTTTTAAAAACTGTACGTTGCCAGCAAACGTTCCAGAATTTGCAAGCGAATCCGCGTTGTCGAGACCGTGTAAAGTCGTGCTGAAAGAATCACAATCAGAAAAGATCTACGCCTCTTGGGAAAAGACCATGCTGAAGCTACACGAATCTTTGAACGTCCAAGTTTTAACAGACCAGGCATTGATGAGAGCAATGCTGGCTTGTAAGATGTTGATTCTTCTTGAAGTGAAAAACGGCAGTAAAGCATTTAAAATCAACGAGAGAGGAAGGTTGTTGTTAGATAAAGTCCTTCCTTGTAAACTTGACACTACGAAAACCTGGCCAGCAAGTGCTATGTGTTTGTATCCATTCTTTGAATGGATACAACGTAACGATGTAGTTGAGACAGCCGTGGACGAATTTATATCCAAAAACCAAACGACTGCTCAAAACTTTGGATATCGTTTGGAGGGAGTGAAGATTAATTCGCCCGAAAGTATAATAATCACGATGGTGTCTCTAAAGACGCACGATGTGAACAATTATCGATGCCGTTACGACCACGAACGGTGCGGATTTGTATTACCCGTGGGCCGTGGTGGAGTGTTAGTCGGAACGCCGGTGCTGATGAAATTATTGATGTTATGTTCGATGGCCTATGTGTATGTCCATCACAGCAACAGCGGCAATTTAGATCGAGATTCGTTGATCGCTTGTATGCTATATCATCTGAAACTGATGAGCACCCCGTTGGGGTTGAAGAAAGTGCCTTTACGGAGAATCGACAACCTGTTGGACGAACATTTATCCACAGCGAGAACCATGGACATAACCACCGTCGTTGTACCTTTAGCCGCATCTGATTATCGCACGCCGGAGGGGACTCACAAGAACAGGAAAAAAAAATTGGCGTGCAAGGTCGCGAAACCCACCGAGAAACAAAACATTAAGTCCTTTGTGAGGACTTGTCAAAATTGTGAAGACAAATTTAAGAAAACAAGATGCGGCACCAGTTTTACTGAAACGCGCGATGCTGTGGTCGAGAAACTACTGAAAAAAGGGGCTAAAGATTTAAAACTTTGTGTAAACGATATTCCCGTGGACATGGGAGCGAGGCAAAATTCAGTCCAGAATGAACTAGAGGAATGTCCCCCAGCAGTAGGAGACAAAAGAAAACTGTTTGCGATGTACAGCGATGACGAAGATGACGATTCGCTTGCAATAGGTCCGGCTTTTTCACAAAAGAAAATACCAATCACAACTGGTAAAACTATTTCAAAAGACCTGATGGTGGTCAAAAGGCGCAAACCAAACAGCGAGTACGCCAATGAAAGTGGCAGTGAAGACGAAGAAAGCGACAGCGATGATGCTAACTCTTCCGAAGAACAATGCAGCGGCACTGACAGTAATTGTGATAGCGATGCAGAACAAGTTCCGCCTGTAACGCGATCTCAAAAAAAGTCATCACCTCTTAACTCGCCATTGAGGTCACCACGGATGCAAATTTCCCCACCGCGGACACTACCAAATTATTCTGAGTCCACAGAAAGCATGGCGACTGGCTCGAACGAACGATACCCAGCCTGGCCAAGCGATCGCGTTCAGTCACCGCCTTATGATGACGAAATTTCGGTGATAGAGACTGGAACTGCGCCACGCCCGATGTATACAAAGGAACAGGGTGCTGTGATGGAGATCCAAACCGAGTCACTCCCGATGCATACAGATGAGGAACGCATTGCGGTTTCATCTATCGAATTACCGCTACAGGAGAACTTTATGCCGGATGATGTCGACTGTTTATTCAATGGAAGCCCGTATCATCCAGACGAAGAGAAAAGTCCCGATCGATTCATAAACGAAATTGTAGCTGAGAATTTCGAAGGGCCACTCGGCATGGTTGAATCGGAACAAATTACAAACGGTACGGTAGTCATGGACAAAGGAAGAACAAAGATTTTGGCAGCCTCTTTTGACAGCGCTATGCGTGGAGTTTGCATGACTGAGATCTTAAGGGACATAGCAGAACTGGAAGATGTGGTTCCAGAAACCAAACTCCGCCATACGGCAAATGGAGAAGTTGTTTATGATGTGGATGGAGAAAATAAGTTGTTGTATTGCTTGGACACATATCCCCAAAAATGGACAACTTTAAAGAATTCCCAAAAAGTCGCCCGTTTGATCTTTATGTGTGGGGCGTTAAAAGGATTGGACGATACCAGTTGGAAACAATTCCGAATAGACGGCCAGCAATGTTTGACTTGGCATCCACCCGTGGGCGATCACATGTGCAGACCGCTTCCTCATCCCTTAGACGTAATAAAGTCTTCGGACATGAAGCTTAAAATGATCGAATTGATAAGATCCGACGGCGAATTTGCGACTTGGTTAAAAAAGGTCACTGAACGCAGAATGGAAATCGACGAAAAAGTAAAGATATTGACCAGAAACTTACAAGACGAAAGAAATGCGATTGATCTAGATTTTCTGGGGCGTTTCTTAAACCAACTCACCGAGACATTGCCCTGGTTGATTTAGTTGCGTTACAGCCTCGAATAAAAAGAACAAACTCATACTATAAAGGAACAGACTTAAAGGACAGTGGCGAAGCCATTTTGTGCTCAGTTTGAGAGAAATATCTTGATATATGCCTTACAAGAACTCGACTCTGGTTAGGGCAACAAAGTTAAGGTAACAATAACGCATAATAATATATTGTTTACATTCGTTACTTAAGCACATGGGGTGTTTTTTTGTTTGCGTGATTTCATGACAATCGTGTCGGTGATTGTCTTTTGTTTTTATTATCTTTTAGCTTAACCAAAGCTCATCCATTTTTATGTTGTTGTTTCATAATCGAATGAAATGCTGCACAATTTGAGCCCGAGTCACTTTGGTGGGAAGAATACCCACAGCTTTCTTAGGCGATTTATTTTTTCCACAAAAAATTTTGGTTCCTAACGACTACTTGAACAGTCGTATATCACAGAATCCGTATCCATGTAGTGGTTTTTGCAGTTTATACATCATTTCATTGATCTTGCTACCTTTGTGGTGTGTTTTGTTTGTGGGCATGCAACGTCCTCGACAAATCCACCGACAAAGACATGCAACATTTCATGGCTCGAAGAGCTCTTCGTATTTAATCTTTGGTGTCTTTCTGAAAACATTGTCTTTTCAAGTCAATCCGTTTCCATCCTCTTTTCTGATCGTGTATTTCAATGGTAATTGGCAACAAATTTGGTCCGGTTCTTTACAGAGATCAACATAAAAGGCCGGATGTAATTACGAAAGCCTTGTTCCGTTGTACAAAAACAATTAGCTTTTTTGACCTCTCCGGTCACGGTACATAACAGTTTTTTCTCAAAAATATAAACACGTTAGAGCCGCATGCGCACTAGAATCACAAGGTTGCTGTATTACCGCACAACTTCAGTTTCTTCATAAATCAGGTATGCCTACAAACAAAAACAGTGATAAAACCAGTTTTTGCGCTCTGTCGGTTCGATGCCGTTTTACAACATCAGGATTTTCTATGGTTGTATTTCGATCCATGATTATCTTCGTGGGTGGTTCAAATAGTGAGTTTTGTCTTTGGTTGTCTCTTGGTCGAGTGACTAACCGTTCTCAGTCTTCAGTAGAACTATCGACCATGATATTCCATAACAAAAAAAAAATCCACGACTTTTTGTCGGTCTTAAACCGACTCGAGAAGCTTGTGACATCCCCGGCATTTTTTCCAATACAAAGAAAATTCCATGACATTTTGGGTTTTTTTACGATCCGTACAAATCTTGTAAAGTCTACAATCGAGGGTAGAGTTTAACGTCTTGTTGTAAAAAAAACCGTACAGCATACCTCCCATTATTAAAATGCTACTACAAGGTTAAAATACAAGAAAAGGCATTAAGTCTAAAGAAAAGGCAGTGAAGCTAAACATTTTCAAGAATGACCTTTTTTATTCAGTCTACACAACTAGCTGCACGACAACGTGTATCATTGTAGCTTGGAAAAAAAAGCAACTTTTGGATTTGATTTAAGTTAATTTCAAAAAATATCAATATCATTATTTTACCACGGCATGCACATGTTTGTTTACACAAGTTGACGACCCACATCGTTTTACATCAGATGTTAATTGTTACAGTGTATACGTAGAAAAAGAATGTAAGCTTGTAACATTAGCTCTAGAATGATTATTGGAAATACAATAGATAGGGTTGTATTTTTTGAATGAATTGTAAATAAAATGATTTGTGACACCGAAAAGTTTGTCTGTATTTGTTACGATCCGATAGCCAATATTAAGGCCGATTTACACGGTACGACTTTGTCGGATGCGACAAGCTCGCGACAGACCTACGACACGACTTGCGACTGTCACGCTACGATATTTTTTCTGGCGTGGGTCTATCGTAAGCCGCTGTCACATACGACAAAGTCGTACCGTGTAAATCGGCCCCTATGCACGGTTCGGCATTGTGAACGGGTCTCTGCAGTCGCCCAGAACTTCAAATGTACATTCATTGCAATCAAATGGACCCATTCTGTACCCGTCAGGTATTTTTTTTGTGCTTAGTCGCAAAGACGTTCGCGACCAAGACCACGCTTTTCGGATAAAGTGTAATTTTGAACCACGTAACCCCATGACGAACTGAAACCCAAAAAAAAAATTATTTGTAATCTCTCTCTCTCTCTCTCTCTCTCTCTCTCTCTCTCTCTCTCTGTGTTTAATGTGTTCGGAACATCTCAATGAGACATATACAACTGTCATCGATGACAAGTTTTGTATCCGAAAAAAAATATTCGCTATTTTGGAGCTTTCGAGGTGAGAGAAGCAATACATAACATTAACATGTAACTCATTACAAGTCAGGTTTGGCTCTATGGCCGAGTGGTTAGGGCTCTCGACCTAGAATCCAGGGAACCGAGTTCACATCCGAGCTACCGCTTACTTTCTTTCGCCTAAGTTTTTTTTTTTTTGATGCTCGACCAAATATATTTTCCGTGTATCACTTTACGATGATTTGTGTTGGTCAACATTTTACGAAATATCGATCCGGGTTAAATTTGTGGGTGTCTGTTTCCTTTTCTGTAAACAATAGGCCATTTCAGAAACGTGAGAGGACTGGGGCGAGTTTGGTTGTTTTCCGTTTGTTTAAAAACTAAGACATTCAAATGAAAGATCAACCAAGTTTGAGAGTCTTTACCAAGAATAGATGTATTTAGAGGAGGAAAATGGTGAAATAATATATCTTCAAATATCACCTAAAATAGAGAGTTTGTATGGAATGGGTAGACAGGCAACAAAATTATAAGGGTTTGTATGGGATTTTGCAACTTTTGCAAGTCTCCCATTTGGCCAATTTTCCGTAGAAAACTCTCAAATTTGGCTGGATAGCTTTTCATTTGGTAACATTTCAGTTGAAGAGTTTAGATTTTCAATCTAAGCAAGTATGAGAAATTCGTCCCAGTCCTCTCACGTTTCTGAAATGGCCTATGCTGTTGACTCTTTATAATCCGAGGAACCGAGTTCGAGTTCATCTGGGCTATTGGATGTCATAGACGACACACGCTGTTGATCTAGTCCTAGATGTACAAAAGGAAAAATTGCCCCGCGGACTTTACTGGAATTCAAAGACAACACGAACGATTGTTTATGGTACATATCTTTTATTATTGACATTTATAAAATCATCATCTCATTGTTTACACTTTACGACTCGAATCGGCCACGCGTTTAAAAAACGCTAAGAACAAATTCAAACGTTCAATATAATCATCTGGAGCTACGGTCACAGGAAAATGTTCGCGCGTGTTCTTGTATCGTGCTCTCGCGTTTTCAGCTTTGAGCGAATCCAACCAGCGACACATTTCCCCAGCATACGATCGAACTAATTCGTCTATTTGAGATAGCGTGGCCTTGTTGGGTTTCTTTGAAAACGCCCACTCGAAACTGGTTCCTCCTTCGACAGATCTAGAGGCTTGAGACGTTAATTGTTTCTCTGTCATGTGCCCACCAAAATCCAGTCCATAAACTTTCTTCTCGCTCTCGACCACCAATATATTCGAACCGTTGTTATCTGAGGATTGCAAGAGATTTTTCACAGTGACGATTTTAAGTACATCCATCGCATTGACGAGCGAGGAAATTTTCCGGGGTTCATATTGGTGCAATTTGCACAACCCCGTTCTTTGTTATCGGAAAGAGTACTGGAGGGCTGGGCATTTTCGCCTATCATTGGGCTTACCAAACCAATCTTTTTTGCATCACATACAAAGGCTAGAACATTAGACACGCACTCGGTCAGACCAAATATTTCGCGAGCTAGCTTGGTCAACGCCACGATTTGCAAAGGCGTTTTCGGGTCACCGAACGGACCTTTAAAGACGCGGCGACTTTTAGAATCGATCATGACTCGAGGCTTACCTCCTGTGGGTAACTGTGCGATGGGCGTGTCGAGCGTCAAGACTTCCCATCGAACCGGGCATTTCAGGTCATCTGGAGCGTGTTCTCTGATCCATTCCAGGTAGTTAGTCTCGACCGTCAAAACATTTTTGGAATCTGTTCGACGACTCCGTTTAGTTTGTGTCTCGCTTTGTTCGCTCGATGCAGTTTTCGCCAGAATAAATTTTCGCTTTCGATTCCCGACGGGCTGCAAGCGATACATTTTCATAGCCCCCTCCTTAAAAAGAGGCAAGAATCCTTGTCCGTTTTTTTCTTCGCACGATTGAATGTGTCGCATGAATTCCTCAAAGCCCTGTCGTGTTTGACTAGAGGAAGGGCCGTGCGAGTAATCCGGGTTGGAAGGAAGAAGCAGACCATGTTTTTCGCAATGTTTCTCCAGATACTTATGCGTATTTTTGCATGTTTACCTCTGAACGTGTGCCTGTCTAAGGCCACACCCGGCATGCGATAGAATCGAGGCTCGTCAGGCACGTCGCTCAGATCACAGGGCTGAAAGTTTGGCGATTGCTTCTCGGTAGGAACCCTACCAGATAAGATCAATAACATCACCATGACGCTCAAATGCACGCGAATCGTCGATAGACCAGGGAAAGCCGTCACCGCTCGTAAATGTAGTCTGATCAACGCTTTGGTTTCGTCGGGAATCAAATCGGTTGCCACTTTTCATCCACTCGGTGATTACCGACACGCCCAGGACAAGCGGCCGCATTCGTTTCGCACTCATCATACTTGCACCGCCAGGGTATGTGATTTTAGCCACGACCTCTGGGATTCTTTCGGAAAGAACGGTGGACTTCGAATGACGAGACTGCCAATTGTCTAAGTGGCTAATCGCAGCGGCCAATCGAAGAACCGTCTCGTATGACATGGGATATTCGCTAGACACACTCGAAGCTTCTCGCGTGAGATTTTCCATACAAGCAACAAATTCGCTCTCTCCCAGATCCACCATATTTTTCCAAATACTACGGGTGTCATCTCTCAGAGGTTTCAGCGGTGTTAGGCCTTCCAAACACGCCACGCTCAGATAGGCAGCTGAGCGGTCTAGGGGTTGGCGAGCCAAGGACAGTAGGATATCGTGAATGTCTTGTCTTGTGGCATTTCGTCCATTTATCGCCAGCGCTACGACACGCTCCAATACTTCTGGGTGACATCGGGCACAGTCTTCAGTAACATAGAGCAATAAATTAGCACTGTTGTTTCTCAAAGTGGGCAAATATTCGTCGACGAAATAATGAAATTCTGGCAGGCCGTTTGGTAAAATTCCAGGATAGCGGAGCATTTTTTGAAACAAAGACCTGACTTCGGACATATCGTAAAGACCTCTCTTGGTAACCCTATTAAACATGGTGTTTTTCAAAAAGAGCTAGTTTCGGTTTGTTTCTCGTTTGATTTCCCGAACCACGGATCCTGGAGTCTTTTATAGCGTTCGAGTGACGTCATAGACCATCGCAGTTATTTTATTTACAAAAAAACTTAGTCGTATTCGCTACGTCATATTAAACGTCTACCCTACCCCCTAACCCCTATCCCCCCTTCCCTCTCTCTCTCTCTCTCTTTCTCCAAAAATAAAAAAAAACAAAATGCGTGCTCGTATGATTGTGTCATTTCTACTAAATGCCCGGACCATTAAACACAACTCAAATGTCATCGCAAGATACGTTAGAGATGAATCTGGTTGTAATCAAGTTTCGTTTTTACGACAAAGCGATACAAATTTGTACCACGATCAACCGTGACGAAATAGCTCGCTCATGTAAAGATAGGGGCACGATTTGCCTTCGAACAACCGACGATTTGTTGAATGCGTGGAACGAGATAGCAACACCGAGAAGAGATTTAAACGTCGGTCGCTTGTGTGTATTTTGGTTTTACCTCGATTCGTGCCCAATTGACCATCGAGGAAACATACACTAAGGCGTGCTATTATCTCGGGCGATTGGAACGATTTACCCAAGACAATCGACGTATTAAAATTTTCTTATATGGCGTCATTCGTCGGGCACTTTATTACGCATTTTCCTGACACTGACACTAGACTGTTTCGTCTGTATGATAAAATCGTGAAATGACGCAATACGTGAATTACCGGCTGTATATAAATGTAGCAGACGCAGAGGAGATTCGTTCTACGACCAGAAACACCACGGACCGATGGAGTTTTTACACACCGTGCGACCGTGTATAGAATATCTGAAGGGTATGTGGAAAGAATTACGGCGCGAATGGCAAGCGAACATCTCTTGCGACGAGGAACTGTTGCCCATTGTCGAATCGATCTTATTGCTGCATTCATTTCATCACAAATCTACCGATACAAGTTGTCCAGTCTACGAGAGCTACAAACCGCTGGATGTAATTTTTGTTTTGAACGCGTCTGTTTCCAGCGACCAATACTTAGAACGATGGAGTTTGTGCCATGTCACCAATGACCCATTCCCGAGTTCGTACGTGGACAAAACCGAAAGCCGCGAGTCAGCAATGGTTTACAACGAACTCGATCAGGAACTTGGCGAGAGTGACGAAACACACACGGAATCAGACGAGAAGGCCTTGCAATGGTTGTTTAAATATGACCAGCGCGTAAGACGCTCTAGAAAAAGACATTTGAAGAAAAAAAACGAAAGGAAAAAGACAAGCGTTTACTTTCGGGATGAATGTATCGATCTCAATAAAGTTTGACAATAAAGAAATCGTGTGGTTTTTTTTTTTTTTTTTCGTTAATGAAGGTCCGCGGATCCCCCCCCCCTTTCTTGGTAGGTAGCGTGTCTCCGATATACCTCCTCAACATTTTAATTTTTAACCCATATTTTCTTGTTCTCTACACTGAATCACAAGCCGTTAAGGTAATCAATCGAATGGTGGATTTTTGTTTATCTATTCATTTATTCATTTTTTTCAATGTAGTACCATTTTATACTTTGTAGAGACACTCGATTTTTTTTCTTTGATCGTCTAAAGAATTCACTTCACTTCATTGCAGCAATGATGTCCTTATAACTTTGACTGTGGAAAGACCGGGTTATCACCGGAAACAGACGTGGATACTAGAGCAACCGGTTCAACTTGTTCAACGCTCGGGCATTGCGGGGGTCCCATCGCATCGGTTCTTTTCCTTCGCCTTCTTCTGTACATAAGGGGAACACCACGACAGTGCTTAGACATTTGCTTCTTCGGTGGTGGGCTACTGAATTATCGGAGGTGAGTAATAATTTGACTTCAAAAGTATGTGGGTTGTATTCGTATCGTCGTGTCCGAATCCAATTAATATGTCTATTCATCAGGGGTAAAAAATAATTCGACTTCAAAATATACGTATCGTATTCGTCACAGTTTAGTCATACTTGAGTATCCATATGAGGCTTCAGTGGGTCGGGCCCCATAGCGAGGTTCGCAATCAGACCAACATCATATATATATATTTTTTTTCTGTTTTATTTTCGACATACCTTACATCGCATAAAAAAACTACATTTGTTTAGTGATTAAAAAAAAAAGGAAGAAAAAAACCGTACTAATCCTCGCGTTTCTCGACGTCAGAGAGAAACAGTTCCCATGCTCGGCAAATAGTAATCAGACAAACAACGAGTGGTTCCAGGTTGCCCGTGTCTTGCGCGTACACGAGAGTCGCGACATAGTTTTTCTCTTCGCAAACGGATACGGGAAATGGCTGGCAAGACGACATGACATAGCTACACAGAATGTGACAAAGCCTCCCGTTCCCATCGGCAAACGGGTGTAGTTCAAGAAAATTACAAAACAGTCATGCACACGTTCGAAACAACGAAATTCCGTACGAGCCTCTACAGTCTTCAAACATGCGATTGTAACGATCGAGAACAGACCCCAAAGCCAGCTCCATGTCCTTTGGTACTGGATATAAACGTAAACTACCATCAGGCCTCGCGGAATACCTTTGTTTGTCGCTCACTCTCCCCGCCGGCGTTTTGTCACCGAAAGACGGATCGTTACGAAACAACACGCCATGTGTGTCGCAGACCAGCCCTCTTCCAGCAATCCCCAATCGGTGGGTCTTTCTCTTGTGCTAACGTGATCTAGAAGAACCGCAAAGCTTCTGATACGTTTCCTCCTTGGTCCTCGCACGACGACAAACACTCGACAAACCGAGCGACGGCGCGGACCTTTCGCCATTTGAATCGCCGTTTCAGAGTACGAGTTTTTATCTCTTAACCATCGTCGTCTATAAACCGTTTGCCGTAGCCACTAGTTCGTCCAAGGCAATCTCGCGATCCGTCATGACTTTTTACAAGTTGCGTAACCCGACGGTGTCAATTTGGCGCTCTTATGTACATCGTATCGTCGGCGAATATATCCACCAGAAAGACAAATTTTCGTGTAAGATAAACACTGGCATTCCCGATCATACGTTCCTTGTACTACAGGGCCGTCTCCAGCTTGTATCGCTAACTCTGGGCCTGAAGCTACCAGATGATCATCGTTCTTCTCTTGGTCAATAAGCGTGAACGTAACTTTCTGTTTGAAAGGCCACGAAAGTATGGCGTCAAAATCTCCTCGCATCATCACGATGAAATATGGACATGTGTGTTCCATGACCCTCTCCGTCTCCGTTCAGATACACAGACATTTGACATCGGTAACCTCTCCGCGAAGTGTAAAAGGGGGACTCTCTATCCGTGTACATTTTCCTGAAATTGCATCTTGAAATCTGCGTTGAATATCGTCAATCTTCATAACATAGGTTCCATCGTACGAAGTGTTTTCTAAGTGGAAATAGCCTGGGCTTGGTCTTGTATCTGTATTTCGTGTAATCTTAAATGATGATCTAATCGGTCCGTTTCAGGACTGCCAGATGGCGAAGATCGCGGGGGGTCTCTAGAACCCCTCATCGCCTCGATTTCTGCACCCATTATCGACAACCGTTTCGTCGAATAAGTTTAATTGTTTCTTAACATCACCACCATCGACCTCAGATTTCTTCAGGCGCTCGAGACTTTTTTCCAGATGCCTAAGACTCCCTCCATCCTGACCATTTTTTCTTGATGCGCGAATAACGTATTTTTATTCAATGTCGCATCGTTTGTTGCGCAGACAATCGTTCCTCGTGTTTCTTGTTCGCTTCCACGCACGAATCTACGGTTTTTTGGTGGAGCTCTAACCGTGCTAGGACCACTCCAATAAAATCACCCGCAAGAATTAAATGTTCAGGTGCGTTGGAACCGATGTGATCGTCCAGACTTTCTCTGGGACCGCGAAAATTGCAGCCGACATTGCTAAAAACGCAAACCGTCGGCATTTTAGGGCCCGATTTTTCGTGTTCCGGTAGCAATTCTCTGAAGAATTTGTCTCGATTGCAACCGTGGGGACATTCCACGAGAATCCTGGGGCATTCTTTCAGATGATCCGACGAGTCCTTTGCTCGATGTTCGAGTTCGCAATGCTCGCAATCGACCAATCTGAACGGACAGTCCTTTCTCTATGTGAATGTGCTAACTCGGACTTCGGTACGACTGCATCGCATCCGTGCCTAGAGAAGACGCAATTCACGTCGGCATAAGCACACACGGAGTAGTGTTCCCTAAATCTTGGGTATTCACCCTTCCATTCGCAACCCTCTCTTTTTGTTTGAACAAAAGCACTTGAACTCGAACAGTTCCCGTCTTGGCGTATACATCTGGAAACACTTCTTTGCGTCGAAAGGTTTGCAGGTCGCACGGGCACTTTCCCCAACCGCCTCCTCCGCTGCGAACATGGCATTTACGCATTCGCTGCAACACCTGTACGATACCCCAAAAACATACACACCGTTTTTAACGATTTTGACATTTTTAAGCGACTCGAACACTTTACTCGAATACTCACCTATGCCCACACGGAAATTGCATGGGATCGTGAAGAATCTGCCTGCACTTGACGCACTTATAACAATCATCCAATGTTCCACTTACGAATTCGACATCGCCCACAAAATAGGACATGTTTGCAAACCAGAACTCGAGAGAGAGATAACACTGGATAGACTGGTGCTTCGGCGAAAAGAAGAGACTCACTATATACCTTTCTCGTGCAAACTATATATAAATATAACGACGAACGGAGAAAAACGCGAAACAGGACGTAATGAGAAAAAAGTTACGTCATCCGGGAGACTCCCCCCCCCTCCAAAAAAAAAAAAGAAAATCCCCAATTACATCGATTCACATCGTAATCGTTGATATAACGTAATTATATTCATGTACTCGGTCATAGACATCTGAAACTCGTTTCGTGCTACAGCGTATTTAGGCGTTTGCGTAATGGCGTGCAATTCGAGTCATAAAGAACTTCGGTACGCATAAAGCATGTATGACGTTCTTGTGTCGATGTCGTAGTAAACGACTCGTGACATACAAGAAAATACCTTTCTACGGTAATATATTCTTTCACAGGACCGGAACAATGTCAATAACAAAACGTTGCCGAGATGGAAGCTCTGTGCGATTGTGGTGCCTTTCCAGATTGTCGTGAAAAGCGAAGTGCCATACGCTGTTTTTTCACCGTTTGGCAAGAGGCAAGAGAGGAACTCGATTATGAACTGGAGGCTTGGGATACGAAATGCAAGGAATCGATCGAAGCTACTTCAGCCGTCGGTTTTCAAGACATAAACGGAAGCCTTCGTTCTGATCAGTAGCAAAGGATGGACGGCGGCTGAAGCGATTATTAGAGTATCTTCGCAACATTCAAGAGATATTGAACCCTCGACTGGCTGCGGAAGATTTTCTTGAGACAGATACTAGACGTTTCCGAAAAAAAATCATTGAATGTTGGGTACTCAGCAGAGAGTATCGGGACGAAGTTAGCAATTTGTTGACTAGATGAGTGTAATTTTGACGAAGAATGTAATTGTATTCATTTGTGTGACGGCACGACTGTAAATTTATTGTAGTGACCACGATAAACATGGTCGTAGTTCGGTTGCCAATTTTAACGCGCAAACAAAAAAAAACCAATAAATCTGATGTTCGGTGTTATTTTGTTCGGTGCCATTCGAAGTGACCTGTATCATTCGTTTGGCTTTGCCAGTCAACCTGACAGAGCGCCAAGCGGCTTGCGACGATCATTGTGGTCCCTTTTTAACTTTCGCAACCACGATTACACGACTTAGCCGACAAAGTTGTGTTTGGTTCTTTTTTATGCTCGACTGGAGTATGAATCAAGAAGTGGTCGTGAGAGAGAGAGAGAGTTTTTTTTTTTTGTATTCGGTGGTTTCGTCGTAAGAACGCGCTGGTACTACCCAGAAAAACTTGAATGTGTTCGTGTTTGAAAATTATCAAACTCGTGAATTGAAACTTGAGTGTGAAAGGATACGAGACAACATTTAATTTCTAGATCCCTTAATTTAAGACTTACAACGTAAATACGTCAAATATTCTATCTACAACAAAAAAAAACCAAAACGGACCGCGTTGTCATTTTTATCTTGGGCATTCTTTCAGATGATCCGACGAGTCCTTTTGCTCGATGTTCGAGTTCACAATGCTCGTCATCGAACCAATCTGAACGGGCACAGTATTTCGCTAATGTGATGTGCTAAAACTCGGACTGTCGGTAACGACTGCATCGCATCCATGACTAGAGTAGACGCAACTCACCGTCGGCATAAGCACCCACTGGAGTAGTGTTCCCGGAATCTTGGGTATGCACCACTTGCATTCGCACCCTCTCCGCTTTTTGTTTGAACAAAAGCACTAAACTCAAACAGTTCCCAGTTTTGTGCGTTATACATCTGGAAAACACTTCTTTGCGTCGAAGTGATTTGCATATCGAGCGGGCACCTTTTCTCCCCAACCGTCATTCTCCGCCTGCGAACATAGGCATTTACGGCATAACTGCAACACCTGTACGGATTACCCCAAAAACATACACACCGTTTTAAACGATTTGTGACATTTTTAACACGACTTGACACTTTACTCGAATACTCAACCTATGCCCACACGGAAATTGCATGGGATGCGTCAAGAAATATCTGCACTGCACTTGACGCACTTATAACAATCATCCAAGTGTTCCACTTACTAATTCGACATCACCCACAAAAATAGGACATGTTTTCAAAACCATGAACTCGAGAGATGCAACACTGGATAGACTGGTGCTTCGGCGAAAAGAAGTAGACTCACTATATCACCCTTTCTCGTGCAAACTATAATATCAATAAAAATATAACGGGACGCGAAACGGAGAAACAGCGAACGCTCGAAACAGGACGTAATGAGAAGAACAAGTTACGGTCATCCGGGATACTCCCCCCCCGCACCCCTCCCCTCCCCCCCCCCCCCCCCCCCCCCCCCCCCCCTTCAAAAAAAAAAAAAAATTCCCCAATTACATCGAGTTACATCGTAATCGGTAATGTAACGTAATTGTCGTCATGTACTCGGTCATAGACATCTGAAGGATACGAGATACGTTTATTTCTAGATCCCTTAATTTAAGACTTACAACGTAATATTACCAATATCCAACTTGTATCTAACACAAAAAACCCAAAATGACAGGTTGTCATTTTGATTTGTTTTAAGTCATGTTCATGAAATACTCGACTCGAGTGTTCTCTGATGGAATTGTATCCCAAAATAGCCATCAACGTTCTTTTTTTTCTTTTGTTTTTTTTTTAGATTTTTTACCTTTCGCGTCTTTGCCCCTGGAAATCTTGTGTGCAATCGCCGCGCCTCAGAGTTCGTCACTTGAACACCATCTCGCCAGTCGCGGTGTTTCCCTTTCCACATATTCATTGTTAAATATGGTAAATGCGATAATTTTCGACTCTCTAGATATTTTGGTGATGACCAGTTTTTGCAGCCGCTTTCAATTGTTCTAATGTTTTTGCATGATCTTTGATGCTTCGCGACAATAATCTTCACACAGCCTGGTTGGTGTGGAGGAGCGCTTATGTCTAAGCGCAGGAAGGTCAAGCAACAGTAGGCATCATCTTCGTAAGTCTTGCGTTCTCTGCTCTCACAAATTTCACTTTCCTGTTTGTCCGAGCTCTTTTTTCTGGTTGTGAGTTTTTTTGATTTACTCGAGCCATCACTTGTTTTTTTGCCTCTGTTCGCGGCCTTTTAGGAGTGTGATTCTAATGTTTTGGCATTTTTTCTTTCTTTGTATCTTGTGGTACTTGCTTGTCGTTTTGAATAGAACGAACCCTGGAAGTTGTCTTAAAGCATTGGATCGTTTGGACGCCAAATTTTGATACATTTCTCTACGCGTCGAACGACGACTACGTGAATCGAAAATGCCGTCACCCGAATCTTGCCGTAATGTCATGTCGTCGGCGTGAATGTGAGGGCTTCGCGAACATTTACGCAGTTACGACAAAACCATCGCCGACATCGCAGTCAGATGTGATGTCATGTGAAGTTTGCGGGCGTAAGGGGTTCGGGCTTTTCGATGACTGGTTGCATCGTCTGAGGTTGGAATGACGTAGAGAACACCAAAAAAAGATGAGTAACAGACTCCAGCCCCCGTATAAGCATATCAGGGAGCGTTTCGTTTGGGGTCGTTCACCAATCTGTTGTGAGCAAACGCAAGAAAACGCAAACCTTACCCTACAAATATTAATGAAAGAGAGTAACACTCGCGGAATAGACAAGGAGAGCGGGAGAACGAGATGGCAGACAAGGCACGAAACGGACGCTAAGAAAAGAGGTTTGTATCAACAGGGGCATTCAAACGAAAACGTTCGTAATGTTTCTCGCCCATTTGGAATGGGAGCCTATATTGTACATGCTGGGCGGGTGTATGGGTGCTTGACTTTCAGGGGACAACCGTATCCCAAAGGTCACGATGGAATCTGGCCAGGACGGTTGAACTGCGTGAACGTCGACTTGGGTGGAAGGACGAACCACACGAGAAACTTGTTCCGTACGGAACACCGTGATAGGCCTTTACCATCCACGAACCGGAAAGCAGCCCCCCGTCCCCCCTATGGAGCTTGCTGCGTACGTACCTCTAACCGACACTTTTTTTTCGAAAGTGACACCACTTTGGGAACTTATCACCGGGAAGGAGGGCTGGAATTGGAAAAAAGATGTCCCTGAACTGTATTCGACGAAGCCATCGAAAAACTGTTGCCGCAGAAGGGAACGGCATTGTCCATTTTGGACGAAGCTTATAAAGCATGACCCAATTTGCCGTCGACTCGGCCATAGGCGATGAAACTAAGGAGCGGATAGGCGGGTATTTGTGGAGATTTTCCCGACCCCGTCTCCAAATAAGTAATAAAGAAAAAAACTCTTGTAAAAATATCAAGATTAAACTTGTAATGGCGTTTGGCTTACAGCTCCCCCCCCCCCCCGGGGACAAAGATCTTAGTTAGTAGTTCTCGATTCGATAAACGATAATAAAAAAAAATCAATATGTACTGTGGGTCATAACCCTTTAAAGGTTAAAGTTTGGTTACGATATTATGTCACCCACCGAATGATGCATCTGCGACGATGTGAATTTAACACTGTAAATATCTAGAAAAATAAATTGTCCCCCACATAAATCGTAGTCGCATCCAGCCTCTATTCTCTCCGACCAGTTTTTGCATGAGCTGAAAGGTGGGGAGAAAACTGTCGATTCGCCATGAACAAAGCCACACGACGAGAACTAGCCCACCAATGTTCCTTAAGCTTCTTGCTTGTGAAACAAACTTATCAAAACTCCGGACGTACACAGTAACTTCCCGGTTTTATCGCAGATTGTGTTGGTGGAACGAACTGTCAGTCGATATTTGTTGTTTCTTCGATGATTATCCGTGAGGAATTGTTCGCAATTGCGGTGCCGAAGCTCGAGGCGCGTGTGTGGACCGATGGACATTGACAACCAACCGGAATACTAAACCAGCTGACGACTCACAGCCGCCCGAACAAGTAAAGTTAAACTACTCGACGGAAAAACCGAGTTTGCTGTGATCTGTTTGGAAGCGCAAACGAGTGCCCGATGACCAATTGTTCGAATTTAGGTGTTTGTAGACAGAATGCACACACTCGTTGTCCTCCAGGACATACTTCAAGTTACCGACCTGAATGCCGCACTGTGTTGAAAGATGTTTGAAACGGCTCAAAGAAAAAAGATCTCTTGCGGTTGGACGGTGTTTTCGTATGTAAGCCGTACGTAAGAGCACTAACTATTGATCCCCGAAAGACTTTCCCGCCTCACTTGGTTGGGTCCCAAATCAAAGGACGAAGAGAACCTGCCTGCTTCTTTGTGAAGACACACATGCAGCTAATTGGAAGGAAATGGCGCGACGGTCATCTTGTGTGATGTAAACCGCCAACTAGGCGATGCTAAGTTTGATCTGCACAATCGTCTGCAGTTATAATCCAAGGCGGAACGAAAGATGTTAGAAGCATCATAAAAATTTAATCCAATGAATGCGCGAGTGATTGACTGTCAAAACAGTTTGTCAACAACCGTGAATTGGTGCCCATCAGGAAACGCCGTCGGACGTTTAGCAGGGAGGGGGGTCGATGGCGATTTGTTTTAAAAAGGAAAAACTCTTGCATATTGTAGATTGTTACAATATCGGTAGGGGGCGGTAATTTCGTTCAAAATAATAAATGTCGTAGAGGACAGCGTGGAAGGTGAATGGCCTTCTTTAGTTACAAAAAAGGTGACCACGATATTGACATCGTGAATGGGAATTTAATGGTCATTTCTTCTTTTTGGATGCAGTTCCCTGCCGGGCCGCCAAATGGGAACGCGAAAGCGGATTAGATAGATTGCCGGTGTGAACTCGGAATTAACATTCCATACTTGTTTATTTACAAATAAGAAAAAGAATTCGAGTTCGATAAAAAATGTTACTTTTTAAATTGCAGTGTCTCGTAATTACATAAAGAGACTTTCTTTGAAAAGAAGAACGGTAGTTCGACTTGCTTTAATTCATGAAGTCTCACTGGTACGACGAGCAGGTTCGTGTTCGAATCGTAGAATTTTTAGAATTAAAAGGCCACCGAGTTTAACACGTCAACGAAAAGACTCGCGGAGCGCTGAAGGGCGTTAATAACAACCACTAGATTCACTCAAAAAACCATGTCCCTTTAATCCTCTCGCTACCAAGATCGAGGGGATGATTTTACTCGTCAACGGGGAACGTTGCACGAGTGAATAAGGGTTGACAAAAATCTTTCTCGCGACAGTCGATCACGCAAATAAACACTGGCCTATCGAGGGATTGTGTAGTTAAAATTGATAGTATTATATGCTGGATCTGAAATGGGCTCAGCGGGAGCAAATGGACAATCAAGACAGCTGTTTTTCTTGTTGAGCCTTTTATACAAGGAATTTTAATTCTTCCAGCATTTGTGTCGGAAGACGTTAAACAGGATGCCTCTTTTTAAAACGCGCCAAAACGCATCAACCCTGCTTCATTAAGAATTTATTTACATTCGTATCCTTATCCGATTTGAAATATTACACGCAAGAACTCACTCGGGGGCATTCGTATATCCATCGAAAAAGCGTCGACCGTGTTAGCGACAAGACATGCCATAAACAAAGGATTATTGAATGTTTAGTTTTACGAAAACGAAAATCATAAACGAAATCACAGTTTCACGTTTTTTTTTTACAACTAAAAAATCAAACAAATTCGTATCAGTTCTACAGCCAACAGACAAAATTCGTAATTGAAACGGTTTAGCCTGATTTGAGTCTTATGCCGTGGTCACAGTGACATTATAATCAGTGCGGGCCATTGCGAATTTTCTCGAGAACTCGATCGATCGATGCAACCGGAAACAGCGACCAGACACAAAAACATTCCCAATCAAAAACGGACTATCCAGCTCTGAACGAATGCTCTTGGAGTTTGAGTGTGAACCATTAAAAAAAAAAGCACGACATTCATCAGTTGGAAAATGTATATTTTCTCCCTGCCTTGTGCGGTCCACACCCACTCGCCTGATTCTTACCCAGTCTGCCTAAGGTCGTTCTCGAGGGTCCGATCCTAACTTTTGGGAAGCGCGAAATCGAATCCCGTGATCAAAGCAAAAATACATTCTTGTATACATTTTAATAGAATTCGCGAAAAGACATTTTGGTTAAAAATATCAACCGTCCAGTGCACGAACCTTCGCTTATTATACTTGTCGACGATCTGGGTAGTTCGAGAAGTGTTCTCGGTTAACACAACCAGCTAGTTAGATCTGGGATTTTTTCTCTAGTTACATAAAGTGTACTCCGTTCCGACGTGATGTATAATTTGAACCCCGAATCACAATCGATGGATATTTGTTAATTCGTCTAAATCCTTGTCGCCTCTTCGTCGTTTTCTTCTTTTTTCAAAATGTGCTTGCGACTCGTTTTGGCAGTCTCGCAGAAACCATCAGATTTTTGAGTGTGTGGTCGCCACCGCTGTTGAGGTGTCCTGTGGTAAAAGGTCCAACGGCTTTTCACCCCGAGTTGGGTTGGTTGTTCTTGTGACCGTGAAGGTCTCGGTGCTGCTGTTTCGTTCGGTCGGATCTCTTTTTACTCCTAGCTTGATAAATTTCCTGCGGACACATGGTGATACTACTGGCTTTGACTGAGGTTCTATTTGCCTACAGTTGTTTAGCAGCGTTTTATAATGTAA
>NC_090888.1:46704577-46711391 GCF_036669925.1 Montipora capricornis | reverse complement strand
TTGTGCGAGCTTCCTCCCTTCTCTGGGAAAGGGTAGTGACGCCAGATTGAATTAAGGCATCGTCATAGTGACAGTTCGGCAGAACGATGCGTAGGGCCTTTTTTTATACAGATTGTGTAGCGTCATCTAAGTACTTTGGCAGGGCTGCTGATTATGAAAGTGATAGTCAATTAGCTCAATATGATTTCAATGACAGCTTTATTGATGATTCTCAATGTAGTTTTGATGTTAATTCAGATAATACTTATGAAACTGAAACAGAATATTCATCAGATTGTGACACATTAAAAAATTTAAGTATATAATATAAATGAAAAATTTAAAACAAATAATTGGTTTATAAAATAATTGCTGTTTCGCTTACAAATATTTTTATGATTTAAATATATAGTAATATTAATAGTAATAAAAATTCACGGCAAGAAAGTATAAAGAAATTAATCGAATCAACAATTGATCTGACTAGCCATCTTATTACTAACTAGTTTCCTACCGCACGAACTGTGTGGCACTCGTCAGATAAAATAGCTAAGTGAAGATTCCGTTAAAACACACGCTTATACATGGCAGGATTACACTCGCGCGCTAAATTTGAATTAATAATGTTGCACGTAAATAAATCACCCCCGACTTCGTTTTGCTCGTTGGCAAAAAAAAAGTCGCATCTACATTGTTATTCAATATTGTGATCAGTGTTTTGTTAAGAGCGACTCTCTGTAAGGACTGCGTGACATCGTGAAAATATGGCGCAAAGTCAAAAAATTGACCCCGATCATTTTTTGTCCAGAGATAGCCTATGGTGTCCTAAGAAACGTGATATAACTTTTAAGTTCTGGAGTTTTTTTAATTCCAGAAAAGCTCGAGAAACTTCAGGCGGCTCCTGAAGTGGAAAAATCACCAACATGACGCCTCAATCAGGGGCTATTGAATCAAAACTCTCGTGAAGGCGCAAAAGAAAATACACTTTTCTTTGTTTTGTAATATGATTAGGCAGATAAAAAGCTGATGATTAAGGCCAGATAGAAACAGATAGCTATCGATTTAAAATTACTTGTGAGAACTCAAACATTTGCCGAAATTTCGGACTTGGAAAATCCCAAATTGCGACCCATTTTCAAACAATCATAAACATAGGCGGTAAAATTCAGAATTGGCTGAGACTTCGAATTTCACGACTTAAAAGCATGTATTCAGTGATAGGAAAAAAAATTATTTTGGTAAAACTTATTTCCGTGGGGAGCCGCCCGATGCAAGTTCGCTGAAATCAGTCGATATTCAATATGCCAACAAGGCTCTGGCAGCTGTCAAACACAAGTGAGAGAAACCTTGTGAAAATTTGGTAATTCTTGCTACTGCTGTTCGAATTAAGTTACTTTCTGCTGTATTAGCAGCTTAACTTGCAATATAAATGTCCTGAAGCAATGTTTCAGATCAACGGACAGTAAAGTTTTCCTTCAAGATTGCTGCCACAAGAAATGATACACGCGTCATTCACCAAACTTACTGTACCATCCATTTCCTACTAAAGAAAATATTTTCTTTAAAAAAATTACATTAGCGAAGTGCCATAGTGTAATTAACAGATTCCTGCATTTCTAGAAATCGTAGTTTTTAATCGGAAACGCAGCAGGAAATAAACAAGAATAAAGCGATTCACAGCAAATATTTTGTCACGCAATTTTACATTCCATAATTTGTCTGGCCACGTGACGCAGGTTTCATTTTTGTTACTTTGAGGTTATATTGTAATATTACTTTAATTAATCGAGGCTTTCATGAGGGATAAACACATCTCATAAAATCCATTTTGTCCTGAACGTTTGATCGGTTTTCATCCTTGCTCGCGCCCTTCTCTCGCCGACGCGTTCACTTGCATTACCAAATGTGTCGCCGCCAAGGGAAGTTCGTGGCCAGGGCGATTAATGCAAAGGAAACTAGCCAATAAGGAGGCCAAAATCAGCGGCAGACAGCATGTAACCTAGTGCGTTTTACTTCTCAATTAGATCCGATAATTAAACTGGAATTAGCATTCGAACCACGTTCGCAACTTTAACTGTCTCTTTAGTAGACAATGTTATTTTTCTTTCCCCAAACGGCAAATCTTGGACAATATGGGGACTGGTAATAAAGGCCACGAAGTGATCTATCTGCGCCAAGGAAACTTTCATTCTAGGCGAGGATGTTGAGTGCACAGGCAAGCCTCTCCCGAAAACCAAGCAATGGCGCTTGGCCTCAGTAAAACAATGCTGCGACAGGTCAGGGATCCAGCGACGTAATTGATTTAAGGTCAGCTTGTCTGCCATTATAGAAAGGATTTGTCAGCGTGTCTCCCAAGAGTCGTCGGCTGCGCGGTAGCATTCAGCAAGGGCGTTCATCATTGTCTCGTCCACGATGTTAGTCATGTTGTCTTCTTTGGCTAACCCTAATGTGTGCTCCATGACTTTATAAGAACAAGCTGCCTTATAAAGAGATCCTGCAGCCGTGGGAGCTATGTCTTGTACAATCGCTGATTTACCTATCCTACGGTCCGCGGCTCGGGACTTGCGAACATGTTTCGATAGTTGCGGAGGAACACGACAACGCGCTGCAACTCAGCGCCAACCAATTCCCAACGAATAACGATGTGCGGGGCATATGTTCAAGGCAGAAATATTTCGAAGGCAACTAAAAATTGAAGATCTTGCTAAAATGAGATCAACTTCAGTATCATCTCCGCTCGAGGCGGTCAGCCCTAGGGAGCGCTTGTGTTCCAGAATGCAAGTTCTTTCTTATAAGACAGCAACGGCACAATATTAATGTTGTCATTTTACTTGCTTCCTCGAGCTCGCGGATCTTTGCCACATTGACCACCAACTAATCTTTGGAAAGAGCAAGTGTTTGCCATATTTCAAATAAACATCAAACTAAATTAGAGATAATACCGACTAATGTGAAAACACCGCCTAATTCAAAATGAGCTGTCAATTTAAGAAAATTGTCTTTCCTGGTAACAAGTCTAGGACCTTTTCCAAACACGGGTTGTCAGTTTGATTTAATCGTAATCTGTGAGTGTATCCTACACTTTTTTAATCAAGTCCACACTTTCAAAAGAGTTCGGAAGTGTTCTTTGTTACCCGACATCTATGCGCATTACGGGATACCCGAAAACTCCCACTGTCTTTGTTATAAAAAGCAATCCTAAAACACAATTCTCCATGTACATTTTTTCCAGCGAGATTCGTATATGTACGCACGGGAGAAAGAGGGCAATGTATTCCTCGGGTATTGTTTGGGGATTTCCTATCCCTCAAAAATGGGTGGACGCTGTTTATGTGAAAGATTACGTGACAGCATCGATGAGTCATACGATGCATACACGGCTTTTTTCCCTACTCAGTTTCAGCAGCAGAAATCCACCTTCTTGAGATCTAAAATCTGTACGTAAATCCGAAAAAAACAAACCTAGGACTAGCGAAATAACGGTTTAGCAAAGTGGGGTACAGATCGTCGTGGAGTCAGTTTGGTTGGAAAAGAGCACAAGAAATTACTTACGTGTTTATCACATTTCGCTGCGGCAAGAAAGCAAGCAAAGCAGTCAGTTAACCTAAAAAAACTGCCTCCAAGCATCGATATAGTATGTTAAGCTGCTATTACAGCATAAAGTAACTTAAATAGAACATCTGTAAGAAGAATTACCAAGTTTTCACAAGATTTCTCTCACACTTGTTTCACATTTGCTAATTGAATATTGACTGATTACAGCGAACATTTGTCGGGCCGCTCCTCACGGAAATAGGTTTTACCAAAGTACATTTTTTGCTAACATTGAATACATGCCTTTAAGTCGTGAAAATCCGAAGTTTCAGCCAATTCTGAATTTTACCGCCTATGTTTATGACTGTTTGAAAATGGGTCGCAATTTGGGATTTTCCAAGTCCGAACTTTCGGCAAATGTTTGAGTTGTCACAAGCAATTTTAAATCGATAGCTATCTGTCTCTATCCGGCCTTAATCATCAGCTTTTTATCTCCCTAATCAAATTACAAAAGTAAGTGTATTTTCTTTTGCGCCTTCACAAGAGTTTTGATTCTATGGCCCTTGATTGAAGCGTCATTTTGGTGATTTTTCCATTTCAGGAGCCGCCTGGAGTTTCTCGAGCTTTTCTCGAAAATAGAAAAAGTCCAGAACTTAAAAATTATACCAGGTTTCTCTGGACAAAAAAATGATCGGGATTATTTTTTTGACCTTGTCACGCAGTGGTAAGGGAGATTGACTTTTAAGTGTTTTTGTTTCAATGTTGTTTTTTCCGTTCATGAGAAAGCTCATTCACTGTCACTTCGTTCCTTTTTCGCTTTGCAAGCGAAATCAAACAAGCTTGATTTCATCACGGGCTACGCTAGTGTCGAGTGTTTTTGTCTGCTGCTATTTTTTACAGCTGTGGAAAAATTTTGGTAGTATTAATGTACTAAAATGTAGCTGCCCTGAAGTGTAGTACATTACTATTCGTGTACGCGGACAAATACTGAAGTACGTGCCCGGGTACGTGCTAACAGGATAGATGCCCGCATCATTAACCACAGAGACAAGAAGATCACAGCACTGGAAATCAGTTGCCTATAGGCCACAAATCGCATAAAGAAAGACACGGAAAAGGCCCGCCAGTATGCCCCTCTCAGATATGAGTTATAACAGCAATTCAAAGAATAGAACAGTTTAAAATCATTATGGACGGTCTTGGTTGATATTCCATAGAGCTGGAAGAAAAGATGAGCAAGTTGGTGGGAAGGAAAGACAGTCAAGTTCTCGTAAAAATGCAGAAAGCTGTAATTTCGCCGACCTTGAACATTGCGCGTAATTTCAAAACACTTTTGTAGCCGCGTAAACCATTAACTAGATTATCATATTATGATTCTTAGAGGCTTTTAGGAAACCTAAAGACACTGGACTAAGTATTTTGAGCAAGAGCCGATACAACGTAGATTTGATTTTAGAGGTGTACTATAGTTTGACTGGCCAAACCAGCCTTTTTCAGGTACAATGAGAGTTTACATTGGATTGCTTCTATGTACATATTATATTGATGAATATGAATAAAGGGCACGTGACATTATTGGTTTTTCTTGATTTGAGTGCCGCTTTCGACACTGTTGACCATAGCAGTCTGCTAACGAGTCTTCAAACTCGATTTGGCGTTTCTGGCAAAGTTCTGGAGTGGTTTGCATCGTACCTGCATGATAGGAGCCAACGCATTACAATCAATGGAACTCTTTCTGATAGCTTCTCCTTGCAGTGCGGTGTTCCTCAGGGTTCTTGTTTGGGACCTATTTTGTTTGTGATTTATGCTTCAAAACGTTTCGAGATAACCAGTCGTCATCTTGTTATGCTGATGATACACAGCTTTATTTATCGTTCAAGTCTGGTTTGCGTGAGAGTCATGTAGAGGCACTTTTGCATATGCAGCGGTGCATAGATGACCTTCGCCAATGGATGTTAATGGATCGCCTCAAGCTTAATGATGAGAAAACGGAGTTTCTACTGGTTGGTACGAGACAGCAGTTAGCTAAGCTATGAGTAGAGCCCCATGCTGTCGGTGATTATCTCATTAACCCTTGCCATGAAGCCAAAAACTTGGGCTGTTGGTTTGACCAGCAGCTCAGTATGGTCACTAATATTAATAAAATTTGTAGAGTATCATACCTTTATCTGCATAATATTAGGCGAATAAGGAAATTTTTGTCAGTTGAGTCTACTAAACTGCTTGTGCATGGGTTGGTGACGAGTCGAATTGACTATTGTAATTGTCTGTTGTATGGTTTGCCTCAAACTCAACTGTCTAAATTACAACGTGTTTAGAATACTGCCGCGCGCCTTATTTGCAATGTATCGCGCTTTGAGCCTATCTCAATAGTGCTTTTTGAACTTCATTGGCTGCCTGTGCATTATAGAAATAAATTTCAAAGTTTTAGTGATTACATATAAGGCGATTAATGGTATGGCACCGAAATATATCAGCGACCTTATTATTATTAAAGCAGAATCCAGCTATTCTCTAAGGTCAAATAGCGAACTACTGTTAGCCCATCCTAGAGTGCGCATAAGGACAACACTAGGGGATCGGGCCTTTTGTGCTGCTGCCCCGAAATTATGGAACTCGCTTCCTCAGTCATTAAGGAAAGTAACATCAGTGGACTCCTTTAAGGTGCACTTAAAAGCTTGATTATTTAGACAAGCCTATAAGGACTTTGTATGAATAGATATATTCTGTGGTTTTCCTTTTATATACCAATACTGTAATTTTACCAAGGCTTTTTAATATTTTTCAATTTTTTAATATTGTAATTTTACCTAGGCTTTTTAATATTTATATACATGTAGACAGTTTTTTATTTTTTAAATTGATTGTAATGCGGCGGCGATCATATTTTAATGTAGCCGGCGCGATAGAAATGATTAAATTACTATTATTATTATTATTGTTATTATTATTATTATTATTATTATCATTATTATTATTATTATTATTATATATAGTAAATGGATGTTGACGTAACACCGGAAAAATGTGATAAAATATGGTATTTACGACAAATTAAGAGTAACGGAAAAATAACGGAAGTGGCTGTAAATAATAAACTGAAATGTAATACGTTTCTTCGCGGATATTAAGACCGTTTTGGAGTTTTTGAAGGGAAACCCCATAGGGTCCCATACTCTTTTAGCTTTGTAAATTCTTACCTGCTCTACGAAAATCGGTAATAAAATCACTCATGACCTTTGAGCCCGTACTCAAATTCTGTAGTCTCTATTTTCGACCCAATGTGCAACAGTATTCTGTC
>NC_090888.1:46687077-46694577 GCF_036669925.1 Montipora capricornis | reverse complement strand
GTTTGCGGCTGGCATATGATGTAATATTTCTCAGCTATGCATAAATTAAAGGACAGCAACACCGACTATACAATTTCGTGGAAAATTCTTTGTCACGCCTCGCATTATACTAACGCGACAAAACGTTGTAATTTATGCATAGCTGAGAAATATTACATCATATGCCAGCCGCAAACAGCAACACTCAATAAGCGCAACGAGTTGATTAGTAAATGTAGACATAATGAGAAATACCTATTGAGGAACGTTAGGTAAATAGGAGCGTGCAGCACGAACGGCCATGTATGACTAAAAAGGGGTAATCTTCAACGAATAAAATCACTCTTGGTTACACACTGATGAGTGCAGGACAAACTAAACGTCCTGTACGAAACAGACCTGTATGAAAACCAGAGGCAAAAGTATGATCGTGTCCTGATTATTCATTCATCTATATATATATATATATATATATATATATATATATACACCCGTTTACAAAAACGTTGCAATTTCAAAGTATATATGATATATATATGTCTTTTGTTTTCTCGTCAAAAAGGTGAGACACGAAGTATGTGTATTTCACGCTGAAGGAACAATACGTTTTTGTTCTAACAAAATTAATATTCAAGAATCGACGCAACAAGTTCAAAGAAAAAGCTACTTGTATTTTCTTTACGGAAGCAGTCCTTCTCAATGCCTGCTCCATATAGCTTGGATCTTCGCTGGCGTATCATAGAGCTGCACATTGTAGAGAACAAAACTAAGAGGTCTATAGCGCGCCATTTAAGGATATCAATGTCTACAGTGCACCGTATACTACAAAGATTGGCAGAATATGGTCACGTACGCCCGGCAAGAATAGGAAGGCCAGACATTGCAGCGTTGTTAACAAGAGCGCAGCTTCTTGTGCTCATGGAACACGTATTGAACAATCCCACAAGTTATTTGAAGGAAATGGAGCAATATTTAATTGATTCAACCGGGAGCTCTTCAAACTTAGTCGGTCTTCATCGTATTTTGAGGCACAATGGCTACTCATACAAACGGGTAAATGTATTAATTAAAACGCAAAATTATTGGGAAGGGCAGTTGGAAGAATGAATTTGTCAACTTTACTTTTATAACACTATAACATAGGTGAAGAAAATAGCCCTTCGAAAAAATTTAGAGCTCAGACGGGAGTATCAAGAGACTATTGCTGTCTTTCGTCCAGAGGAGTTTGTGTTTTTGGATGAGTGCTTTTTTGTAAGTATACTATTGACAACAATTCATTGATAGGAATAAATTGAATTCGGTTGGTATGAAGTCCTTTTTTCTCTTAGAACTGAACATTCTCAATTTGCGACCATTTCAAATTTGTAACAGGATCGTGGAGTAACCAGAAATTATGGTTATAACGTGAGAGGACAGATTGCTACGGGTCGGTATGTAAATCCTCGTTCTCCAAGAGTTACATCTATATCAGCTGTCAGTTATGATGGCCTTATAGCGGCACACATGACAAGGAAAACGCTGAATGGCAGAAGGTTTAAACGCTTCCTGAGGAATGAGATCGCACCCCAGCTTCAGCCGTATAACGGAGTCAATGACCGATCTGTTGTTGTTATGGGTAGGTGTTGATTGTAACAATCTCTTCGTGACCTGATCTGGCAATGCACGGATCGTATGGCCGGAAATGTTTGCGCAAATGTTTGAACTCGATCTCAGAAGGCGTGATAAAGAAAAAAAGACACTTTTTACCTTATTGCGATCTGTAAAGATCGACCTTCTTTTGCTATCTAAATAAAAACGTTAATCAGTAGATGATCAAAAGTGCTGCAGGTGAATGAATCATAGTACTCCTCTTCTACCATAGATGACCGTGCACAATCTTTAATTTTCGCCCCCACAAGATATAAGGCCATAGTTGTTCAAAGGATGGGTAGCGCTATCCACCTGGGATAAATCACCATCCAGCAGATAAATAGTAGCAAAACCTATTGAGTTAATTCAGTGGATAGCGTTATCCACCCTCTGAACACTGGGGCCAGGTCAGAGAAATGTTGCTAACAAAAGACCTCAAACTTATCCTACCATTTGAAACAAATGAAAATTCGCTTATTTAATTCTTTCATTGTTGGTTTTACAGATAACCATGCAGCCCATCACGTCGCAGGTGTAGAGGAGATTGTAGAGGCTACTGGGGCACTTCTTTTATATCTCCCACCTTATTGTCCCGAATTAAATCCAATCGAAGGAGTATTTTCTATAGTAAAAGGATGGCTTCGAGCAAACGATTTGATGTTTCTTATCACGCCAGACCCACAAGAAATGATATTGAGGGGATTCTTTCACGTCACTAGAAGTGATGTACAATCACTTTATACACACTGTGGTTATTCGTAACGAACATTCATTTACAGTCACCCAGTCATTGCCGTAGAACTGTACTTATAAATTGACTGGATTCAGATTTGAAAGTTTATGTATACGGTGGTATAAGTAAAATCAAACATAGACGTATTAAAATAAAGTGGACATTCTTGAACTTTACTTGAACTTTGAACTTTATTGTCACAATATAACATTACAATTCTTAACTTTTTTTACAGTTGGCTCGCAAATAGTAAATCTAATCTAGGCGGGTCAACTGTGTACTTTTTAACTGGCACTCCCAGCTAAAACTTGACGGAGCTCTGCCGTAGCGTCCTCACACCACGGCAGGCTGAAGAATTGCTCTATCCTACTTTCAGCAACAACTTAATCCTATCTTTAATTCCTTATGATACAGAAGGTACTGTTATCACTTCCCTTCGACAACAACTCCAATTACACGTAGACAAGCCTAAAAGTGGGGTTCCAAACAATACTCCCCTGTTCACAAGTCCGATAAATACTGTGTTGTGTCTTTCTTTCAGTTTGTTCCAAATTTATTAAAATCATCTATCAATAGAAGTCAGTCAAGAAAAATTAAAATTCAACGGGTTGTTCCTTCCCGAGATCGTGGAAAGCTCCATTTATTAAGCAAATTATGTTTTGAACGTCGCACTTTTTTAGTTTCCCACGCCTTAGCAGCTTGCCCGATGGGTGAAAAGTCAAGTAAATGTTAAACACCGTATAGTATATTTAAACCAAGTGCGCACTAGGGGAATATCGGCCGAGGTCAAGATGGTATGGTACGTTCACGAAAGACACACTATCCACAGCCGTTTCAGAATCTTTTCTTTTCCTTCCTTTTTTTATTGTCATTTTTAAGTAAAGATCTCTTTAAAGTCCAGGAATGTGGATTATTTAAATCCTTAAATAACACAATAAAAATAAAACAATTTATTACATCTGTTACTTTGGGCTAACATTTTGAGATGTCACGCAGGACATTTTTCTTCTGTTCTTCGAATTCTTCTTTGGAGAGAGCTCCTGATTGGTATAGCTCGCTTAGCATCTGCATCTGTTTTAATAGCTCTGTCCTGTTGTATGTGGCTTTATCAGCGGATGCCTAAGGAGGTCAGATGTAGACAAAAATCATATTTTTTATCTTGAAGCTTCATGCTCCTTATCCTAAAGATAACTACTGTTGGCAAGGTGTTGCTTAGGGCGAGCTCCGCTTGATAGGACAACAGTAATTGAATCATGTGTATGGATAAATTTCGGCCAAACCCTGATGGGCATGGCCGTTTATTAAAACTCATTATAGTAACATGGGAAAAGCCAAATCTAAAAGGCGTAGTCCCAGGAAAGGTGAGGGCAAACCCACTATATGCAAACGACAGAAAACAGGGAGGGAGAGAGGGAGGGACGGAAATTTGATCTTTACTTGCTTGTAGAAGCGAGTGAAAGAGAAGTCACGCTTTGTTTGTATGCCTTATAAGGTTTACCAAGGAATGACATCCCGGATGGCAGGAATGCCCCAACTGGAAGCTGGAAAGTTGCTCAAAACGTCGCAATCAACATAAAACCATTTCTTTCCTTTGGGAAAGAAAAAAATATTCTTAATCTATTTGTTAGTTGTTTTAGAGAACGTAAGCGATAAAAGAAGTACGTTGAAGGAGACTTGAAAAAACTCACAGTTGCCCATGTGTTTTGTCAATCAATCTTTAACTATTCAATTCAAACAAGCTTGGACACTTACCTGTTCAGCATGGGAAGATACGTCGGATCTGCTGCTTTTTAGAAATACAGATGCTACTTCAGTTAATGCTTGTGTAAGCTCAGATGCGCTTTTGGTTCGTTTCTTGGAAGTATTTGAGAATACAGGGTAGTCTGGTGGCTCTTGATAACTACTGTGATGTCCCCTTTCCTGTGGAAATTAAAGTTACACTGAATTAACGCTGAAAAGTACCCGAGCCATTCATGACCAGCGATTTTAAGGAAATGACACTGAATGGTAATATTTTCATAAAGCCACTTTAACCAACAGATCAACAAAAACGCACTTAGCTCCCATCAAACCTGAGTATTCAATATACATTTGTTCATTACGCTTTGCTTTGTTCTTCTTGAAAAAAATTCAAAACATGAAAGCCCAAAATCATACAAGTGGAAACTACGTAGAAATACATGATAAAAAAAATGGTTTATGTTCACGTCTCCTCGAATTTACCAATGCGGTTGCCCACAGCCTGTATTCTCCGAGGCCCCACTTATCTTCGTGGATGGAACGTAGTCGTTCGATAGTTTTTTCCAGTGATTTTCCCTTCGACTGTTTTCGTGGTCTCTTGTTTTTCGAGGAATCGTCCGAATCTGTCTCGCTGTCGTCTGGGGACACTTGCACTGGGGCTGTTTTTCCTAAGAAAAACGTTAAAAAAATTAATGTTATAAAAACAAATGAAGAACTCAAAACGCAGCAGTAGAGTTATACTTACCTTGCGCGACATCTTTGGCAGTTCGTTTTGAAGCGCTCTCTTCCTGCTTTCTACATATATAGAAGACTGCTTGCTGATTCTTGTGCAGTTCGCCACTTTCGAAAGCCCTCTGAAGGTCATCATTTGATGTAATTTTAAATTTTTTGTTTGAATAGCCGATATAACCAATTTCAGCCCTTTCTGCCTCACTGAAACCAAGGTGTTCTCCATACATATCAACAAGCATTCGCGTGGTACTCTGTACATCCATCTCCGGGAACTCTTCAATCCTGAATTTTTTAAAAGTTCTCTTATTGTTGGGGTCGTTCATTACCCGAACTAATAATTTACGGGTAGCCATCACAAAGATGTGTGTGGTCTATAAATCCGCAAAACAAAACATCCCCGAACCAACCAAAATTTATGACGCATTTAAGTCATTTAAACCTTGAATGATTCACCATCGCACGGGGCTCATGCCAGCAAGGCCGAAATCGAGCAGAATAGCCCTTTTCACGGTTAGTTTTTCTCATTTGCATTACAATGTAATCTGGCATGTATGTGAGGCAATTTTGGGCTATTTTGTAGTTTCAACCCGAAATTGCCTCCCTCCCACGTTAGATTACATTGTAATGAGAAAAACTAACCGTGAAAAGGGCTATTATAAGCAAAACCATGAGTAAAGTGCTACTCGTGCTTCCTCGCTATTGCATCCGGAGGATGACAATAGTTCGTGGCTTTGTCGGCATGACAAGCAATCGCAAACAATACGTGTTTTGGGGTAGACTTTCATAAACCGGACTAAAATTGCGGAGGACAGAAGAACCATTGTTAGTCCGATTAGGCCTTGCTAATTAGGTACTGTTATGTTCGCTTTCTTCTTTTGTTTTATGGACATTAATTATTTCGAACCCTACAAAAGGTTTGACAGCAGCTATTGTTCTTTCCTTTTGTAAAAATGGCCCCATATTATTTTTCCTGTCAACACCTTTTTGACGAGAAAACAAAAGACATATATATATCATATATACTTTGAAATTGCAACGTTTTTGTAAACGGGTGTATATATATATATATATATATATATATATATATATAT
Organism: Montipora capricornis; assembly: GCF_036669925.1. NCBI lineage: Eukaryota > Metazoa > Cnidaria > Anthozoa > Scleractinia > Acroporidae > Montipora > Montipora capricornis. The sequence continues at coordinate 46,688,673 of NC_090888.1, read as the reverse complement.
ATATATATATATATATATATAGAAAGACGGTTATGAGTGCTTCCTGAGCCAACAAAGATGCCAACCAAAAGGATCACAAGGATTCACAGTCCTGATTCGGTAGATGATAAAAAACTGGTTAAAAATGAAGGCGAAAATGGACAACTTTTGGTTTAAAAACTATAAAAAAATTTAAAGTTCTTTAAAACGTTTCGGTCTCTCGACCTTCTTCAGTTACAAAAGAGTCGGTAGAAAAATCTACAACTTAAATAGGGTTTTACAACAATGAATAAAAACCGGTTACATAAGAAATTCAAAGAAAACAATAGGAATCCCCGAAGGGGGCCCCTGAACACTGAAATAACCACAATTAACACTTATAACTATCTAAAGCATACAAAAGGACTTTTTTTAAAAGAATTCAGTGTTAAAAAACACCTTAAGAAATATGCAACAACTTGCCCTAAGTCCGCTAAAGTCAAGTATAGTGGATGCGATTTTTTGAATGGAATTCTTGTCTTTTATTCAACCCGAAAGGTGAAAGGGAAAACAACTGCGCACTCCAGTATGCTTCTTTGGTGATGAGTAAATTTTCAGTGTTCTCGGACGTACTGTTTTGGATTTGGTCAATACATTGAAATGTAAAGTCCGATAACACATGTGGGGTTCGGTTAAAATGTGAGGCATCTTCGCAAGTTTTTTTGTTTGTTTTCATAGAAGATTTGTGATTTCCAAATCTAACTTTAAATTCGGTCGTGGTAGAACCGACATATTGGAGATTACACTTCTTGCAATGAACCAAATAAATAACATTCGCTGAATTGCACGAGAGTTTCTGCCGAACAAAATATGTTTTACCCGTTTGTGCGCTCGAGAAGGTTTGCGAGTTGACCAAGAAATTCTTACAGATCGCATCTGGTTTTGTTACAAGTGAAACACCCCGCTGATGGCAATGTAATTGACTCTGGTGAGCCCTTTCTACACTTAGAAGGTGCCAGAATTTCCTTGAGGTTCTTAGACCTGCGAAAGGATGAAATTATGGAATTCAATGGAAAAAGCTCCTTAAGTTTTGGCGATGAGAGCAAAAAATGAAAATGCTTTTTAATCAACCCATTAATAGACAGTAAATTAGGGTTATATGTAAGAACAAAACGAAAAATCTTTTTGGAATCTCTGACTTTGGCTTGGAGTAAATCATTTCTTGGAATGCTCGCCGCTCTAGAAAATTCTCGTGAGACCAATTCTTCTGGATATCCCTGGTCAACTAGGTAGCCCTTATACTCCTTCAGCCTTTTGTCGAGGAAACAATCCTTAGAACAATTTCTATGCAGTCTCAAAGCGACCCCAAACGGAATTGCCTTGAAAACATGCTTAGGATGGGCAATGGATGGAGGAAGATATAAATGGTTATCAGTAGGTTTAGAGTAAACATCTGTTTGGATAAAACCATCAACTAAATGGAGTGTAACATCTAGGACATTAAGTTTGCTTTCCCAATGAACTAATTCAAATTTAATCGTGGGGTACAGCGAATTAATGTACTCAGTGAAGGAATTCAGTGCAGCAGGGCCCTGTTGCCAAAGGTCAAAGATATCATCCCGATATCTCCACCATTGT
>NC_090888.1:46667077-46672077 GCF_036669925.1 Montipora capricornis | reverse complement strand
TTATTTTATTGTCTTAAGATTTGCCAGTTCCTTTTTTTGTTTTAAGCCAAGCCGAATTGTCAGTTGTTGTTTGTTTTAACAGCCCCTGTTTGTTGTTTGCCGTTGGGTTTTACTCACACGAGCAATGGCTGTGCTTATTCGGTCCTTTGAACCATGATTGGCACGTCCAACGTGCATTTATGGCTTTGGCAATGATTTATTTTATGCTTACTCCTGCTGTATTAGTGTACAATTCTTCGACCGCCTCTTTACGAGTGGTCCAATGCACTCGGCACAGGCAGTAATGCATTGTTTTGGGAACTTGACCGTTTTCTCTTTTTCCCTTTTTCATCCGCTTACATATCATTGCTCATGAACCAGATTTACGGAGAACCTGTGGAACTGCCCCACCTCAACTGTGACCAAAAATTTAGGATGGAATTTCATTTTGTTATTTTACGTCATATTCCTTCTTATCAATTTTCTTTCAAAATCAAACAGCATTCCATCGTATTTAATTGCCAACTTTTATCTGTTATAGATAAGTCATGCCTCCTAGGAAGCGTTCGGGTCAGCCATCAAGGAAAGGCCGCCAAACACGTTCTAAGCGAGTGCGGACATCAGAGCTGACAGCAACGGTCCCACCTGTACCTGAACCAACTAATAACAATCCCGGTTTGGTCTCCTTGGACGTAAACGCTCTCTCCGCCACCACCATATCGACGGCCATCTCGGAAGCGGTGAAAACAGCATTATCTAAGGACAGTTTCACCGAGATCTTCAGACAAAACACATCTGAGGACAGCTCGTCGATTGAAACCACATTAGCAGACCAGTCTCAGGCCGACCTGTCCTCAGATAGCGTCACCTCAGCTGTGAGCAGCCATGTCAGTAGACTCACTAGTGCAGGTACAAGCGCAAATGATTCTCTACCTCTGGGTTTCGACAATGTTCAACCTAAACATTTTTTTACTAGCGTGTCAGTAAATCTTAGTTCCCGGGTGGGTTCAAAATTAAAGCTAAAATCTGGGCTAAAGACTATGTATAATTTGGGGCCTTATTAGCATCCACCCCTGAAATCGATAAGTATGCGTTATCTATGACACCCTCCACTGGGCCATCAAAGCAGCCGCGGCTGACCCTTGAGCCGTATCACGCAACAAAGAAGGTTTCCAACATACAACAGTGCGTTTTGGCGTTTAACATTTTTGTCTCGGTCTATACTGAGCGATACCAGAGTTAAACCGCACAGTTGATGAAGTATTGCGAGGTAGTCCGTGACATTGCTTTGTCGAACGGGGATTGGCTCTGGTATGACGAACAATATCGTTATCTGAGGTAATCTGCACCTGATAAATATCCATGATATCAAATACATTGGGAGCTTTGGTTGAGGGCCTCAGCTAATTTTCGGAGATCACAGTCGATCCCCAGTATGCCCCACACCTCAATACGCAAGCGTTTTTGTTTGAAATTTTTCCCCCGAGGCACGTGTTGGACATTTCATGCCGGAAAACACTGCCAAGGGTGTCAGTTTGAACACGTCTGCTATAAATGTGGAGCAAAGCACCCAGCAATTCAATGTCCAGTACAAACCCCTCAACAGCGGTCTGGTGGAGTTAAACCAACAGGAAACTCTACTCAAGTATCCGGCCCTTCACAGCCCGCCAGTAACCCCCGTAAGGGTGGAACGGCTTGAATGCCTCTTACACTGTGATGAGCAAAACAAAAAGCATTTTCTTGTCGATGGTTTCCGTTGAGGCTTTCGAGTTAATTTTGTTGGTGATCGGCTTCCTTTTCAATCTCCTAATCTTAAAAGTGTCCTCGCCCAACCAAAAATTGCTAGAATGAAATTGCGCAAGGAATGCGATGCAGGCCGAATTGTGGGTCCTTTAAGAACTCCCCCATTTGCGAACTTTCGTACCTCTCCCTTGGGCGTTGTACCCAAGAAAGACCCGTCTGAATTTCATTTGATTCATCATTTATCCTATCCAAAAGGAAATTCGGTTAATGATGCTATTCCTGACTATTGTTCCTCTGTCAAATACGCATCCGTTGGTGATACGACCACAGCCATTTAAGTCACCGGGGAAGGTTGCTTTTTAGCTAAAACCGACATCAAGACGGCTTTTCGTATTATACCAATTCATCCTGCCGACTATTCCTTGCTGGGTACGAAGTTCCATAATTTGTATTACTTTGATCGGTGCCTCCCCATGGGTCTTTCTTCTTCAACTTAACACTAAATCCCTGATCAACACCATAATACTCTGATGTTTGGATGTCTGCTTATTGATAATGTCAACAACGGCAGCGTTATCAGTAAAGAACATTATACACTTATCAGTCATTAAATGCCCCCAAATGTGCATCGCGAGGACAATAGGAAATTCGGCCATTCGCCGCCGAACCAGTTCTTACCAAAGACAGCCCCGAAGCCTATTGAGCCTGCTGCATCGGTATAAAGCTCAAGGGTATGCGACTTTTCCCATGTATTATCAAGGAAAAATGATCCTGTTTCGAGCCTTTACATAAACGAATATGGTGGTGTGGCTGTCGGACGCCCTTGGTAAGACCGATCAGGCGACGCAAAGAACTTCACCGGAAATCAAAATGATCACCTCAGTTAAGACGGAACAAGCTTTTAGTAGTTCTTACAGAACGACCTTTGCATTGTTTTACAGACTTGCAGTGACAGAAAAAAACTGAAAACACATGTAAGGGAATTTGGGGAAAGTGTAGACAAGTTATCATATAAAGGACTCAAATAAGAAATTTGCTAAATGGAAATAAACAGTCATTTCATATCGAAAGGGGCATAAAGGAGCAGGTCTTGACATTAGAAACTTCTATGGCATTCTAGAACTGTTCTAGTTAGAAGCCCCAAAGGGATCGCTTGATATTTTAGAACTTTAGAGATTTTAGGACCCCCAAAAGACCTTACATATTCTAGAGCTTTAGAAATTTTAGACTCGCAACATGGACCATAGATAGTCTAGAACTTTAGAACTTTTAGAGATTTTGGAACCGCTCTTCCGTTCTAGCATTCTACATCGCGTACTGATTTTAGAGGTTCTTGAACCTTTTAACTATAAATTCTAGACCTTAGACACATGCCCTCAGTCTTTTTAAAAAAACTCTAAAATAGAAGATAGCTATAGATGAGTTCTATCTTCTAATGACAATATCTGCACCTTTCTCAAAAGGGGCTTGAAAATGTTTCGCATTTAGCAATGGGCTTTGTGAATGTCGCTTATCTCAGTTTGCATTGGCCATGAACTTTTATTATAATTGGTGGCTTCTAAAGAAGCCGTTTTGAAAATCGCCGCTTCGAGTTCACTGCATATTTCCGGTGAACCAACTCTTCGTGAACTTTATTTTAACTTTCTCCACTGGACGGGATGCCGTTTTGCGCCCTTGTTCATCAAGAAAGGCAAGACTCTTGCCTAGAAATAACTTGATGCTGACTGGAGTGTCCACGCGACAACCACCGCCTGTTACTGTTAAGCATCTCTTCAGATATGGTCCGAGCCCTGCTGCTATCATTTCATCTTCATCCGCGAGGTAAGGAGTCGTGCGGTCTGACGGCAAACCAGGAAAAAGCGCTCGTGTCACATCGTGCCGCATGACAATGGTCTCGTTGCAGGCCAGGATCGCTTTCAGACCCTTCTCAAATAGAAGAGCAAGTATCTCTCTGCATTCGTCGATGCGAACAGGATCGACTGATCTTCTCTCGAAGGCGGCAATGAGGTCTTCTGGCAAGTGTTCGGGCGGCTCCCACGCGTTTTCAGTTGTAGAATAATTCTTCCATTGAATGAAATATTCGACGTTGCTTCCTTGATTTCGTTTGGAGACTATACGCTCAACTTCATAAATACCCATAACAACGGGCTTCTGCTTGGGTCGGTATTTATGACTGAGGCCACGATCAGAAATGTCATCGAATAACGATGCGTAAAAGCCGGGCTGGTGTCTCGCACGCTTGAACATATTACTCAGAAGTGGTTTTCAACAACTGATTACTCGAAACTGCGTGGGCCTTTTATATGTTTTGATCAATTTAAAACGGATCGAATTTGAATAATCATCTCACACAAACAATGGACAACAATGTTACGCGTCGCTTGCCTTTTCTTTTTTGTTTGGCTCGGCTGGGTTTCAAACAGAAATGCCATTTATTTTATTTTCCCCACCGTTTTACGAATAGAGAAGACACGTGTTGTCTTTAAAATTCTCGACCAACGTGCAGACTACGCTGAAACCAATCGAGTAAAAGACTTGATCTAATGAACTGCTTTTACCGGTCGAGCGGTAAAAAAAGGACAACAATGAAATATAAGCGAGTGTTTCGCGCACCGCACTTTCTATTTGGCTACGCTTAGGAAGAAGAATTTTTTGTGGAAAAATTTTGGCTACCGCACTCAGACCATTTCGAGTGTGACATGTCAAAAAAAAGGAAGAAGAAAGAGAATGTTCTTGCACACGACTTTGTTGACAAAACCCTTTCTGAAGAGCGCGGGTCGCCTTTAAATTAGGGCGCTTTTGTTAACTTTATTACACCTTGGGATTTACTTCACACATTAGATCCTTTGATTGACAGCCACCAATTCATTGACGAGAACAGTCGGAATTCCGAAAGCTTAATCAATGCAATAATTATTCCGCGCATTGAAAAACTGGGCACTGTAAGTACATGTCGCCTAAGACAATAGCATTCTGGGCGATGAAGAAAAGCACGGCCCGGGACAATAACTTGACAAGTAAAATTTAGTAATCCTATTAAAGACTGAAGTTCTTTTAGCCTCACTGTGCGACGTCTATAATATAGCAAAGCAAAGATATCTACCATGGCACTGTAATGATTTACGATACCAAAATAATATCGTGTACTATTAAAACTACATATTACGCAAGGACAACTTGAATCTCCTGAAAATAACAAAACGCAACTCAGTTGACAGTTATGGAAAAAAAGCACTGTCAAGTTACTGCACTAGCACACGTACGCAATGCGTTCCTAC
>NC_090888.1:46647077-46649577 GCF_036669925.1 Montipora capricornis | reverse complement strand
AACATGTGCAATCTGCGCGTGTATACGTTTATCCTTGAATACGTGATCTTGACGGCAAAGGTATAGAATTCTAGAGTATTCATGGCTTGCAAAACCGTGACGTATAACTGGAAATTTTTTATCCAATATCAAGGGCATCCAGCGTGCAAATTAAGCCAAAAGCCTTGTAATGCTAGAAGAATTTGATCTGTTCGGATATCTTAGCTAAAAATTGAAGTGTATGGGCATATTGCAGGAGCATGACTGTGTAGACGTTCGTTAACCGGAAGAATATTACTTTTTGCGTTCCAACGAAGGACACATTTTTAATCGTGTTGTTTTACGAATGTCCCCTAGCCCGTATATGTTTCGCGGGTATCAGTCGAGATGCCATGTGATTTCATCCATTCAAATTTCACCTTGGACTGGCTTGCCGACAGGCACAACACCCTTGATCTGATGTGGTTGTGAATCTGTCATGCCTCGACATCGGGTTCGTATCGCAATGCCCGCACGCCCAAATCAAAGCGGTAAAAGATCCCCATATTTTTATGTGCTTTGCAGTGGTGGGTGTTGGTTGCTCGGTAATTTTCTTTGCTGTTTTTTCCAAAGGTAACATAAGTTTTGTTGATTTCTTCAAAGTATCACTTGCAAATATTACTAAAGCTACTTATCAGAACATCAGAAAGCTGTGAAGTGGTTTGTTTTGTAGGAAACAGACACTGCCAATTCGCCGCCGCAATTTCGGGCTATTTTGTAGTTTTGACCCGAAATTGCCTCACACCCACGTTAGATTGCATTGTAATGCAAATGAGAAAAACTAGCCGAGAAAAGGGCTATTAAAAGTCATCTTAAAAACGATTTTGATGATTGTCTTTAAAGTAGTCTCGTTTGGATGCAATTTGTCGCTTATTCTCGAGAACGAACAGCGCTAAAACTGTAAACAGTTTGGCGCAGTTTTCAAAATGCACGCCCAATGGTGATCCATGTGTCTGTCCTCTTATTGACAATGAAAATTGGCCAATGAGCATGCAAGAATCTCTGCAGTTATTGTAAAAATCATTGACTCCTGTTTGGCTCAAATGAACCAGTTGAATAAAACGACCCATTGGGATCACTTGCGATTTAGTACCTCAATGGATAAGTTGCTCCAATCCAAAAATTGCAAGAGGGAGGGGATGATGGGAATAAAGGAGCGTCATCCTACTATTTTGTATTTTATGAAAGACTGGGGACAAGTCAAGGCGAGCCGGTTGCTCTAAAATGACCTACTTGGCTCAAATTACCATGATAAATTGAGTCCCCTGAACTAAACCATTACTCTTTTGCAAGTCCCACTTGGCTCAAAGTAAATCATTTCATTTAATCCATGCATTTAGAAACGACTATTGGGAGCACTACATGTACATGTAGGTTAAATTAGGACCTAATGAACTAACAAGGATTGTTTCAGTTTTACCTTTCTCTGCTTCGAGAAATTTCTCAATCCTCTTACCTAACTTAATGGGCCACTTCGGAAGATACCAATAATACTTTGTTTGTCCCCCCACATTTTGCATAAGCATTGTCTCCAGTTTCTCTTGGGACTTACAATGGTCCCAAGAGAAAACAGAAACAATGCTTATGCAGAATTTGTGAGGACAAACAAAGAGTATTATGGTATTTTCCGAAGTGGCCTATATTCTGAATCTGACATGTACTTATTCTTATAACAAAGCAGTGAAAAAATTAAATACAATCCCTTTTGAATAATTATACAACTTAAGTGCCACTTTATTTTATTAATCGATGTGTCCATTTATATACATGTACAGTGTGCTCTACTTTAAACATTCTGTGACATCATAAATTATAGACAGTACAATTGAACATAAAATATGATAAAAAACTAATAGCTATTACTACATGTAAAAATCTTTCCTAAAAAGAAGTCTAGTCTAAATCTTTGCATTTTGCGATATTCTCCCAAAAAATAGTTTCAGTTCCCTTCAGGATTCGCTCCTCTCAATTGTTGACTGTAATACATTACGTTCTGGAATTTGTCCAAAGATTTAAGTGCACCTGTGGTCAAAAAATCAATCTTATTTTCCCTTGAATTTCAAAACTATGTCAACTAACGTTTTAAGTCTTGATTTAAAAAAGACACCTGTTCATTTTAACTGGAATTTTCCTATTTAATGGTCTGCCATTACTGACTTTAAGTTCTTGAGAGAGCTGGATCGAGGAAAAAAATGACATCAACGGCTCACTAGTTTAAGAATACAATGTGTGTGTACGCCGAGACTTAATATGCAGCACAGGAGTTTTGGTCTTTCCTACTTTTAAACTCGCGTTTTGCATATATAATAAAGCTGCATTCACATGCTGAAATTTTAAACTAGTGAGCCTTTGACGTCACTTTTCCCTGGATCCAACCCTCTGAGGTCCAATCGGTAAATTTTAATCCAAAACTTACACTCAAAGAAAACGGCCTTTGGATAAAAATCAAAGCCCGACATTTTGCCAGTAGGGTGTTAAGCAA
>NC_090888.1:46632077-46634577 GCF_036669925.1 Montipora capricornis | reverse complement strand
ACAAACATTTGACTTGATTTGCCTTAATTGTTGATTTCAGTTTACAGTATCCCCAATTAGTGCTCCAGCGTTAGAACGACTAGTTCCTTTCCTTTCCCTTTCCTTTTAACAGATCTTAATAAGCTTACATCGATCCATCCCGCGTAGACGCCTCATGGCGTCTTATTTGATAAAGAAATGAAAACATAATTAAAAGGTCTTTTACTTACTCCACAAACTACAAATAGCAAATATTATGACTGCAAGATGCTCGATGGTTTCCATTCTTGACTGTACTTCAGTAAGTATTCAAGTCCGCAAATATCAGGGATCTGCAAAGAAATGAGAATACCATAGCGATGTTGAAAATTTTTTTAAGGTAGCAAACGTTTAAACTCAAAAGCGGAAAGAGTTTTAAAATGTAAGTAAGTGAGTTAGTGAATGTGTAAAGCGGTTTCAGCCGCCTATAGTTCTCTCGAGAGCGCCCTAGACGAAATTATTCCCTTTTATTTTCGATGATTCGTTTTGTTTTCACGGCCTAATTTCTCAATCGTTCGACCTGGTTGTGTGGCTCTCTGTATTCGCTTACATAATACCACCAGAAAATGTCATACTGGAACGAGTCATACCGAACCGCTCGTGGAATGATTTCCGCACAGGTCCTTATTTCATTAAGAATGCAAACAGACAAATTAATTATTCATTCGCGCTATTGTTTTGGAGAACAATATGTATGACCAAGGGTATCGAATATATACATGGTTAATTTGTACTTACGGGATGAACAAAATTGGATCTCATTGTCTCTCTCTCTCTCTCTCTCTCTCTCTCTCTCTCTCTCTCTCTCTCTCTCTCTCTCTCTCTCTCTCTCTCTCTCTCTCTCTTTCTCTCTTCTTTGCCCTCATCGCTCACACCGTGTTTGCTCCTTTTCTGCTATTTTATATATGTCTCTCGCAGCTCGCCTTGAACTCCGTATCACTGCAAATCTCTGGATTACTTGTCCCTGTTCTCGACAACTAAGCTAACGTGTCAAGTTGCTAATTCACATCTTCAAAATGTTATTTACTTTGAATTCTGGTTGATTATTTACATAACAATGATAAGTAATTATATGCAGGTGCCGTGCCGAGCACCTACCATCGAACCTAAAACTCGTAAGTTACCGTTCAGAGGTCCCTGTTTTACTACTCTTGAAACAACCCCATCCCTTCAATAATGTTGACCCTAACCTAATAAGAACTGAAGGCACTCTTTAGGCTTAAGGTCGATCCCAGTAATATTTTAAGTAGCTTAATCCAGTATTTCTGTGATCTGTGACTTGCTTCTTCTTCATCGTCCGTGCTGCACACTTATAGGCACACTGCAAGGAATTGGACCACGTTACCTTGTGATTGGTGTCTCCTTTTTAATGCCGGAATTCATTGAAATATAAAATCTTTCAGGCGACCTTAATCCTTATTTAGATCAAGCTGTGCAGAAAACCAAAATGGCCGCTAATAATCCGTCTTCGTCTGCTGAATTAAAATTATGGAAAATGTCTCGCCTTCTAGCCGATCACGAGCCCACAATCTACTCTCGTGGTCAATAATATCCCCTAAACTTGAGCAGAGAAACTGAATCGGGAGATGGATTTGTTTGACGATGCTCTAGAAAAAAACTGCAAAGGACAATCTTCAATCCACCAGAACTCATGGTTTTCTGGTATTAAGCTTTCCCTTGAAAAAAAATTAGCCCTAACTTACGCTTGGGCGCACAATGGCAATACAACACAAGCAGGCACGAAACCGCGTTAGATGAAGAAACCACCTGGACAGAAACGGTGATAGATTGGTATATTACTATTGCCGGGAGATTTGTGCAGACAGAATAATGAAACAACATGCGAGGCCAATAGGCGGTCCCGGTACAACTGTTGAGATTGATGAGTCCAAGTTTGGCAAGATGAAGTATCACAAAGGTCGCTTCATCGAAGGACAGTGGATCTTTGGTGGCATTTGCCTCGAAACCAAGGCCTGCTTTATTTTTCCGGAAGAGCGCAGGGTAAAGGATACACTCTTGCCAATTATCCGCGCTCAAATATTGCCAGGGTCACACGTGATAAGCGACATGTGGAAAGCTTACGATTGCCTAGAGGACAAGGGCTATCATCACCGAACAATTAACCATCGCCAAAACTCCGTCGACCCAGACACGCGCACCCACACGCATGGCATTGAAAATACATGATGGGGATTAAAACGAAGTATGCATTGTACAAGAACATCCGTGGATCTGTTTGAAAGATACCTACAGGAGTGGTCGTGGCGTCAGCATATCAAAGTGATCCATTCAGAAATATCATTAAACATATCGTTGATTTGTACAGAGAAAGAAAACAAACCTTCGCCTTGAAGTGCTTTGATGAATTGACAAAGAGACGAAGGCCAATTTTAAGCGCAAAAAGAAGATAGCTTTTCAGTTTCTGCTAACGTTTATTTGGTCCGTTTTGTTTTGTGTAAGTGAATCTGAACCGTATTTACAC
>NC_090888.1:46589577-46609577 GCF_036669925.1 Montipora capricornis | reverse complement strand
GTTGACCAAAGCAGATTCTCGTTCCTCCATTTGGTTTAGATATGTGGATGACACTTTTTCGTTGTTCGACAGTGAAGCCACTGCGGCCAGTTTTCTTCATTTTCTTAACACCAGACATCCTAATATCAAATTTACAATGGAACTTGAAGGAAACCAGGATATTACATTTTTAGATGTCCGCATTAAGCGCAATCTCAACACTTTCACAACAACAGTACATCGCAAAACAACTTTCACTGGCCTCTACACCAAGTGGGACTCTTCCACTCCAAGAAAGTATAAAATCAATTTAATCCGCACCCTCACCTATCGCTGTTTACGCATCTGCTCGAGTTTTTCCTTGTTACAGTCGACTCTCTTCGTTCTAAAGAACACTCTCCTTCAAAATGGTTACCCAAGAGGCGTTCTTTGTTATCACATTAATGATGTTTTGAACAGACAAAAGAATAGGTCTGCTGAACCTACCACCACTGTTCCTAAGAAAGATATCTTTCTTGTCTTGCCTTATTTCGGCTTTCAAAGTGAGGCTCTTGCTCGACGTGTTAAATCTTGTATCAGTAAGTTTTATGGCGGTGTTAATCCTAGGGTTATTTTTCCTTATATTTTTTTCCTTACAAAGATCGTTTCAGTCGTTCTCAAAGATCTAAAATAGTATACAAAGCCAGTTGTTGGGACTGTGATTCCTCCTACATCGGTAAGACAAAATTAAGATTGCATGATAGGAAGTGCCAGCATTTCAAAGCTCTTACACAAGTCGGTCACGCCTCTGCTGTTGCAGACCATACTATTTCTACCGGTCATAACATCAAATGGGACCATTTTGAAATCCTCGCTACTGGAAAGTCTAACTTGCAGTGTAAAATAAAGAATCGCTATTAATCAGGAACCTAAAACCCTCTCTTAATGAAAACATCTGTAGTGAGAAGCTTTTTCTTTATTAAGTTCTTCCGGAAGTATCAACTACCGGAAGTTACGATTTTGTTATAATACTTTGTAACTAGTCACCATTGCCTCGCTCAAGTTTTAAAATTTCTGTGTAACAGTTTTAACCGTCGCTTCTGATGATGTATGTTGCAGCATACGAAACGTCAAGTATAAAATGAAAATGTTTGTAACCGCTGTTTGTTTTCTTTTCCTGCTAAATAAAAAGAATCCTCAAACCAAGCGGGATCCTCTTTTGAGGATGTAAAATGAGTTGTAGATTGTGACTTGTCAAGCAATACACTAGCTAATCGGCTAACTTGAATCAGTTGGTGCAAATACGTAGATAACAGCTAGAAATGGCACCTGGAACGCAATGATCGGCAGGTACAGTCGATATTTAACAAACATTACTGTAAATCTCATCGTTTATACCATGTGGTTTAAATAAAAACAGTCATATTTCAAAGTTCTTCAGGTTCCGCGGTCTGCAGTTTCGCTTAATTTGATGTGTAATTTTTTTCATCGGCATGATTCGTGGAGAATTATGTTAACGGTCTCAAGTAGCACGATCATCTCTACTGGAATTTCAATGCTGTTGCTGAAAAATGCTCTGTGACATACGACTTTTGCACTGTTTTTGTTGCAGGTTTTAGCTGTTGTAATGGAAAAAATCCCCAAACTCCTCGCATCTGCCACATTCAGTTGGACGAAACATTTCAGTGCGATCATATTTCATCTATATCAGTTGACCATTTTTCATTTTGCATACCTTTTTTGGTTTGGAAGTTAACCAAAAATTCTGGTTGCAGTCTTTTAATATGGTTATTTCTCTTTTATTCATTTTGTTTATTTATTTTTTCTTCGGTTTTGCATTTAATAACCTTGATAAGTATATATCATTTTTTTCAATACATTCCTAGCAGCTATACGTGATCTTCCACGACCCATTCTTTAAACATTTGAAGTTTGCGAAATCTTTAATTCTCTATTCTCGCATTCCCCATAATACACTTTGTTTGCCCACCCCTCCCCCCTCTCCCCCCCCCCCCCAAAAAAAAAAATGCAAAAACCATTCTTTTCAAATGCTCTTGAGAGCATTTCAAAATAATAATTTATGCACAATTTGGGGGGTGGGGGGCGGGGTGGAGTAAACAAAGTGTATTATGGGGAATGCGAAACTAGAGAATTGAAAGTTATAAAATTTAAAAATTAAACGAGACTTACCTGAAAGGTGAAGTTTGATTATAATTCCACGAGTCATTGGTCTGGAGCTAGGGAGTCACGTGAGGTAGAGCTCGGGAACCTTGAGCCTTCAGTATTGAAAACATGTGAATGGACACAAGGAGAGAGTAGGGGTCCGCGGCAAGGGAAAAACCCTGCCAAGAATTTGATATTTAGGGCGGGACGTGACTCCCCCTGCTCTTCGCCTTCATCAAGCAAAAGGTCATCCTCGAATGCAGAATTGTCCTCGTCTTTGTTCCTTTTCCAGCTGACCTCGCAGACTTTCTTGTCGATAAATTCAATAACGAAGTGAATTCTCAAAGGTCAACACTCAAACTGAATGCTCAAGGTTCCCGCGTTCTATCTCACGTAACTTACTAGCGATTCAGACCAATGCGAAGTAGAATCTCGTCACTCTTGACTTCTCTCGGGAAAGATTTGAAAAATGGATTTTGTTTGCACATGTCAATGAATTCTCACAAAACAGGAAATATTCAGGGACTTTCCCGAGGAATTTTGTCCCATGATTTTTTTTCTTCCCTAACCGTTAATCAAATAATTACACAACAGATCTTGTATGTTGTCCTCCAGGAGCATTAAAAAAGATTAAAAATTCAATAAGGCCAAACCATACTGTTAAAACTGTAATGCAAAATCCACTGCTTTCGCCGATCTACTGCATCATCAGGGACCATTTATACGAATGTCAAGGGTGCGTTTTTTTGGGAAAATCTGAAAACGGATTCGTGAATCCAAAAACGGATTTTGCCTTTTTTTGGCGAAATCCAAAAACGGATCATGAACTAATCCTTTTTTCAGATTTTGCGTTTCTTTGACGCTGAAGAATCCATTGATCGGAGATCACAAATCCGTATTTGGATTTTCCAAAAAGCACCCTAAAGTAAAAATGTGCGAAAAGCGTGCGGGAAGATTGTAAAACTTATGTAAATAATGAGGTGTAGATATGAATAAGAACATGAATAAAACAAATAGGATCAAATAAGTGACTGAGTGTCGTAAGATTATCACATATATCGCCGAAAGAACCATAGTGTTAACAATAGAGTCAGTCCTTATTTGCATTTGATTTTTTTATTATTCTCTACAAAGTTGGTGAATAAAGAATTTTTATACAAGCTATGTCAATAAATCTTGTCCGTAAATTTTCTCAAATACAGCAGAATGTGCTTAGATTTGTGCCATATGAAATCTTCCAACAGTTTCATAAGCAGCACGGAGCACAGCCTTTTGGGGTACTTTTTCAAAGCCTAAGAGCACTTGTTTTTAGCTCCCGCCTATGAAGGATGCCTTCTGGAGGAGGTCGGAAGGGTGATGAAATATGAGGCTGCACGCCGCCATAACTACCTGAAGGGCGAATCCATCGTGAAAGATCATTCTTCTTTGTTGCTTTTCAATTATTAATAATCAATAAGGAGCTATTCAAAATAATCGAGTTCGCATTCGCGCTTCGGTGACTGGGTTAATACCAAGTGCAGTGTTGTGTGTGAATAACCCGGGGGAGGGGGTGGGGATACTCCCAGAAAAAAATTGGGTGGGGTTGTGCCGCCCGCTTAGTGAAACCCTTACCCTATTTCAGACCAAAATCTGCGATTTTTCCTACCCTATTTCAGAGCTGACCAAAACTTTGATACCCTATTTCAGACCTATTTCAGCTGTTACACGCTTGGCGTAATAATTTGAGAAGGGCTTTTTTGACAGTCTTATCTCCTAATGATGAGGAAAAAGCGCCTTCTAAATTTTAACCAAAACAACTTTGAAAAATTAAAAAAACATTCTTCAGGTTAAGATCAAACAATTTGTTGGTTTCCATTTCGCAACACCACTTTTGCCCATCAGTTCGGGCCAAGTGCAATTGCAATTGCCTTCCACCACCTGCATGAATAGAACTTATTCTATCAAATTCTAAGGCGCACTAAGTGTTCAGTGCCGTGAAGACGCAGTAGTATTAATTACAGAAATTAACACTATCCTCCCACTGCTGTCTTTGCATAGCGCAGCACGAGTCAAGTTCGAGCCCGAGGCAATTTCTAATCAACCTATTTTTTTCTTCTTTAATAAATATCGTTTGACTATACATTATTATCCCCTGCGATCAGAGTCTCTTTCGACCTTCCTCGATAAGTCGGGAACTGGAGAGAAGACTCTGCCAGCCGCCTCGACATTCTTCTTTGCTTTTCCGCTCATCCAAAGAATTGGATGAATCAGTCCAGGACAGTTTTGTATTATTTTTGCGCATGATCAATCGCCAAGCGTCATCAATATATGTTTTAATTTTACAACAGCTTGGCAATTTTAAATGTCTTAATTCCCATGAGTATTTCCCGTGTCGGTTACAGAAAGTAGTCTGCCAGAAACCTATAGGAAAGATATTGTTGACGTCATCTATTATTCATAACTATGCCAACCAGAGCCTCATTGGCTGTCGAAACAAAGGGTCTTTTGTTCCTGTGGTTGGCACATTTGAACAACAAAAGCAACGTTTGTAAACAGATAACTTCCCCATAAATGTTTAACTAAAAAATGAAACGGTTATTTGAAAGTATGAACTATCTCGAGTTTCCAAGGAAGCTATTCCTTGGTTGTCGTGTGTTTGCCAGACTTGTTCGAAAATATCTCGCGACTGTCTGTTTTCCGTTTTGTGGTTTTGTGGTTACTGGTCACTCGTGACTGACACCGAATTCATTTAAATGTTTAAGCCATACTCAATACGAAATGTCGAGGCAGTTTGAAAATATATGTGAACTGAAAGACTAAACTATCCAACACGCAATGGCCATTGGCGCTCTGTTTTCCCCAAAGATCCCTTAGGAGAGAAAGGTAGTGACAATTTCCTTGTAATGCATTTGTATGACAAAAACGACTGCGATATGTGAAAAAAGAGTTTATCCGTGTGTTTCTAACTGTGGGTAAAATTGAATCACGCTATTTTGTGGGGATCATACGTACGCGCAGTTATCTATCAAAAAGATAATCCCGAACATTCGTGTGCATTCAAGCGCATTGTTTTTTGAAAAAACGTTTGGCCCTCTTGTTTTCAACGTTAACGTTCTTAGTTGTCCTTTTTGACGCATTCTCGATTCTCAGAAGACAGAATTCTTTTTTGTCTTGATATGGATACTACGACTTGAGGCAGATGTCTCTAAACATTTTACTTTCCTTTTGAGTCTCCAGATTGTGTGGGATAACTATGTTCAAGGAATTGGTTCGAAAGTGACTTTCGACTTCACAGCGAACGACTTTTCACAGAAGTTCAAGGCTTGCCATTCCGCAACTTAATTCGTAGAACGCTACACCAAATTGGCTAGAAATGACTGACGAACCGTAAACCGTTAGAGTCAATGCGAAGTAACGGAAGTCCCTCCGCGTCCTAAGCTCTTTAAGAGAAAACGTGGCAGCTGAGAACTCCAGGAGAAAAAGGATTTCAGCCATTCAATGTTCGTAACATTTAAGAAAATCCCAAGGCATTTTTGTGGGACAATGGAATAGCTTATTTAATATGAAAACAACAAAAACAAGAAAGACACTGTTCCTTTTTGGGTCAGAATCAAACCTAGCAAATTACCAGGACAATCGATTTTCCTTTTTGTCTTTTACGTTGGAAAATGTAGATAGTGAGGAAGTTCCTTTCAGATATATGCATACGAAAGAAAAATAGAAACTCTTCTGTCACTCAAACCAGCACGGAATTTTTACATCCTGCACTGATCTATGAAGGGAACATGCATATGCCCTTTCTTTCGCATATTGTCTCTAAAAGGGAACATGGAAATTTCCATATTCTTTTACAGCTTATGGATGAAACTTAACATGGAAATTTCCATGTTTCGTTTACATGTTATACCTGAAATTAAACGAACGTGGAAATGTCATGTTCTTTTACATTTTATGTGGGAAAAGAACATGGAATTTTCCATGTTCCCCTTACAAGTTATGCGTGAAAGGAACATGGAAATTTCTATGTTCAGTTTACGTGTTATGCTTAAAATGAAAGTGGAAATTTCCATCATGTTCTTTAAAATTTCCAGTAAGTGAAAAAGGAACATAGAAACCTCTATGTTCTTTTACGAACTGTCTTAAAAAGGAACATGGAAATTTCCAAGTTCCTTCGTGTTCTGCTTTAAAAATTTACTTACGATTTGTATTTACTTTTCCTCAGGTTAACTCTCTTAAAAAGCTAGCAGATGGCTTTAAAATTTACCATATGCCTTTCGCCAAATTACTTCTAGTTTGCTAGTTGAAGTAAAACTCTGAGAAGTAATTGTTTTAATAGCTGATTTCTTTTAGTTTCTGTAGGAAATTGGAAAAGAAATTAATAAAATAATCCAAAGGGGCCAAATTTAGAATATCGCCAATGGTTTTATAATGTGTTTCACTATTCTCCCACTGCTATCTTTCCATAGTTATAGCGCAGCGCGAGTCAAGTTCGAGCCCGAGGCAATTTCTAATAAACCTATTTTTCTCTTCTTCATAATATATTAGGTGCGGTTACACTCACCATGGTAAATGCCATTTCCCATGGTAAATTACCCCACGGTGCCTCACACTTGGGTTTTAGTATACCGTGTTAACTAGGGGTCACACGTTACGAAGATTACCGAGGTAAAACGAAATCTCACGCAATTCATTGGCGGGAAATTTAATCACAACTTCATCAGCATAGCGATTGGCTCTTGTACCTCGGGCATCAAAACACCCTTCCAACTTCCCACGTTAAATGTCATGGGCGCTTCCACTGATCTTTTTGACGTATCCATGGATATTTAACATGGGAAATTTACCTCGGAAAGCGTCGGTCACACTACTTAATACAGTTTCCCGTGGTAAAAAGGCAATTTACCACGGTAAAAGTGCCCCGTGTAACCGCACCTATTGTTTGACTATGTATTATTATACCCTGTGACCAGAGTCTCTTTCGATCTTCCTAGATACATGTAGGTCGGGAACAGGAAAGAAGACTCTGCGCAGACGCCTCGACATTTCGTATTAAGCATGTGTCAAAAAAAAAAAGTATTCGGTGTCAGTCACGCGTGCCCAGTAACCACAGTACCACAAAACGAAAACAAACAGTCGGGATATTTTCGAACAACTCTGACAAACAAACGACAAGCAAGGAATCACTTCCCTGAAAACTCAAGATAGTTCAAACTTTTAAATTACCATTTCATTTTTTATTGAAACATTTGTAGGTTTCTAGCAGACAAGTTTCTGTAAATGTCATAGGTATTACTCATGGGAATTTAGACAGTTAAAAATTGCCACTGCCAAAAATGTATTGAGGTTTGACAAGTCGAAACTGGACTGACTCAACCAATAGCCCATTTCCGAGTTGCTGCATGTCTTAATTTCAAACTGAGTCCTGGTGCACAACCATTCAAGTGGAAATGAGTTGCGTATTCTTAAGCAAATCAAATTCATTTCCCTTTCAATATTTGAGCACCAAGACGAATTTGGAAATCGAGGCAAACAGCAATTTGGAAATGGCCTGCTCTTTGGATGAGCGGCAAATCAAAGAATGTCAAGGGGGCTGGCAGAGCGGACGCGATCATGGTTTTAAATACTAGCAAATGAAATCCATAGGCCGATTTGAATTCCCTTTACACTGTTTTAAGTAAAACCAGCCGAAATGTTGATGGTAAATCCAAACTGGGGACTGAAACAGACTTGCCAAGTGTGTGTGCATATGTAAAATTTGCGATGCCAACGTGTATTACTCTTCATCCTGGTTTTGTTCCAGTTTGCCTAGTAAATGAACCCCTTCGGCCGGCCGTTATGTCGGTTCACAATGTCCGTGGCTTCTATAGCAAGAGTCACATTTTTAGTACAATCCCCTAGCCTACGACAATATCAACCGACGAACTAGAAAGCTAGAAACGGGTATTTTTTTCGCTAAAAGAAAAAAGAAGACTATCTTTAGAAGCCAAAGTTGATCTGATGGCGCTGCGAACGATTGACGTAAGAAAATACATTTGATTGGTTCAATTACCCGTTTTCCCTCTGCGATTGGAACAAAACTTGCCGAACTGTTATTTGAAATAAACTCTCGCAACACCCCTTGGATAATAATCACAAAAAAAGAAAATTCGGTAACCCAACGCTATGTGGGAATCTCCCTGTTTACACTTTTTGCCTCATTAGCACAAAAAAGGATATCTTTTTCTAATCAGTCAACTGAGAACAAAAAAAAAACAACTGACTATTAAAAGTGCATTGCATAATGAGTTATCTCTGAAAAGTTGAACTCAATATACCAGATAATCAATAATCTGTGAGCATGATGCTTTGAAAATACGAAATTTTGCACAAAAAAAGTGTATGGATCGTGAACCCTTTTGGCACCCAAGAATTGATCCTGTTATGATGGCTAACAACTGACTCTTTATCAAAGCAAAAAGGCTTGTAATTGATTACAATTTGAGATTTACCTAAGGTTGAACACGTTTAGCTTCTTTTACCTCTTAAAGTCAATTTGTAAATATCACTATGCCTCTGTGAGCTAACTTCCGTGTTAATGGAACAAATCAATGGAGTTCTTCTTTGGTCTTATAGCCAAGCCTATGCAAATCCAACGTGAAAGAAATCGTCCAAACCTTTAATATAGAAAGCTATCTTACATTATGACAATTATTTGCTCGAAAGAATAAAGCACAAAGTAAAGCGGGGTTATACTTATCCCTCTTTCCCCCTCGAAGAAAATGTTAAACAGCACTAATATATTAGACTATAATTAATTTTCGGACGATTTTATTGGCTACTTCATTTCACGTGTGGTCAATCACAGGCCGGATAGCAATAACCAACGCCTGCGTCGATATTTGTTTAGTGTATACTAAAACAGTGGATAGCTTTCAAAGCTTGCTCTGGTTGGTTGCTCAAACTCCCGATATCCTTTGCTATACACCTCCGTGCATCCGAGCAACTCGCGCGGGATTTGCGCCCGAAAATATTGTAATCGTTGGAGGAATAATGAGTTAAAATCATCTTTTTGTGCTATATTATCTCAATGTTTTAGCATAGACTAAAACAGCTATTCACCTCAGTGTCGGTGGATAGTGGCTAATCCAAAGAACTGGACGAGTCAGTCCAGTTTCGACTTGTCAAACCTGTTTTTTAATTTTTATTTTTGCGCGTGATCAATCGCCACGCGTCATCAATATATTTGTGAAATTTACAACAGCGTGGCAATTTTTAACTGTCTAAATTCCCATGAGTATTTCTTATGTCGGTTAGAGAAACTAGTCTGCCAGAAACCTACAGCTGCTTCAGTAAAAAATGAGATGGTAATTTAAAAGTGTGAACTATCTTGAGTTTCCAAGGAAGTGATTCCTTGCTTGTCGTGTGTTTGCCAGAGTTGTTAGAAAATATCCCGACTGTTTGTTTTCGTTTTGTGGTTACTCGTCACGGGTGACTTACACCGAATACATTTAATTTAACCCATGCTCAATACAAAATGTCGAGGCAGCTTGAAAAGATATGTGAACTGAAAGACCAAACCATCCAAAATGAAATGGCCATCGGCTTTTCGTTCCCCAAAGACAAACTCTTAGCAGAGAAAGGCACTGAGAATGGTCACTTAATTAGTGCACTTGCATGACAAAAACGACTACGATATGTGAAGAAAGAGTTCCAATGTGTTTCTAACAGTGGCTAACCGAATCACGTTATTTTATGAGGATCATACTCATGCGCAGTTCATCTACCAAAAAGATAATCCCGAACATTCGTGTGACAGTTACTCTCAAGCGAATGTTTCTTGAAAAAACGTTTAGTCCGCTTGTTTTAAACGTTAACGTTCTTAGTTGTCCTCTTTGACGCATTCTCGATTCTCAGAAGACAGAATTCTTTTTTGTCTTGATATGGATACTACGACTTGAGGCAGATGTCTCTAAACATTTTACTTTCCTTTTGAGTCTCCAGATTGTGTGTGATAACTATACTATGTTCAAGAAATTGGTTCGAAAGTGTCTTTCGACTTAACAGCGAACGAGTTTTTCACAAAAGTTCAAAGCTTGCCATTCCGCAACTTAATTCGTAGAACGCTACACCAAACTGGCTAGAAATGACTGACGAACCGTAAACCGTTAGAGTCAATGCGAAGTAACGTAAGTCCCTCGGCGTCCTAAGCTCTTTGAGAGAAAACGTGGCAGCTGAGAACTCCAGGAGAAAAAGGATTTCAGTCATTCAATGTTCGTAACATTTAAGAAAATCCCAAGGCATTTTTGGGGGACAATGGAATAGCTTATTTAATATGAAAACAACAAAAACAAGAAAGACACTGTTCCTTTTTGGGTCAGAATCAAACCTAGCAAATTACCAGGACAATCGATTTTCCTTTTTGTCTTTTACGTTGGAAAATGTAGATAGTGAGGAAGTTCCTTTCAGATATATGCATACGAAAGAAAAATAGAAACTCTTCTGTCACTCAAACCAGCACGGAATTTTTACATCCTGCACTGATCTATGAAGGGAACATGCATATGCCCTTTCTTTCGCATATTATCTCTAAAAGGGAACATGGAAATTTCCATATTCTTTTACAGCTTATGGATGAAACTTAACATGGAAATTTCCATGTTTCGTTTACATGTTATACCCGAAATTAAACGAACGTGGAAATGTCATGTTCTTTTACATTTTATGTGGGAAAAGAACATGGAATTTTCTATGTTCCGCTTACATGTTATGCGTAAAAGGAACATGGAAATTTCTATGTTCAGTTTACGTGTTATGCTTAAAATGAACGTGGAAATTTCCATTATGTTCTTTAAAATTTTCAGTAAGTGAAAAAGGAACATAGAAACTTCGATGTTCTTTTACGAACTGTCTTTAAAAGGAACATGGAAATTTCCAATTTCCTTCGTGTTCTGCTTTAAAAATTTACTTACCGTTTGTAGTTACCTTTCCTCAGGATAACTCCCTTCAAAAGCTAACAGATGGCTTTATAATTTACCATATTCCTTTCGCCAAATTACCTCTAGTTTGCTAGTTGAGGTAAAACTCTGAAAAGTAATTGTTTTAATAGCTGATTTCTTTTAGTTTCTGTAGGAAATTGGAACAGTAATCAATAAAATAATCCAAAGGGGCCAAATTTAGAATATCGCCAATGGTTTTATAATGTGTTTCACTATTCTCCCACTGCTATCTTTCCATAGTTATAGCGCAGCGCGAGTCAAGTTCGAGCCCGAGGCAATTTCTAATAAACCTATTTTTCTCTTCTTCATAATATATTGTTTGACTATGTATTATTATACCCTGTGACCAGAGTCTCTTTCGATCTTCCTAGATACATGTAGGTCGGGAACAGGAAAGAAGACTCTGCGCAGACGCCTCGACATTTCGTATTGAGCATGCGTCAAAAAAAAAAAAAAAAGTATTCGGTGTCAGTCACGCGTGCCCAGTAACCACAGTACCACAAAACGAAAACAAACAGTCGGGATATTTTCGAACAACTCTGACAAACAAACGACAAGCAAGGAATCACTTCCCTGAAAACTCAAGATAGTTCAAACTTTTAAATTACCATTTCATTTTTTACTGAAACATTTGTAGGTTTCTAGCAGACAAGTTTCTGTAACAGTCATAGGTATTACTCATGGGAATTTAGACAGTTAAAAATTGCCACTGCCAAAAATGTATTGAGGTTTGACAAGTCGAAACTGGACTGACTCAACCAATAGCCCATTTCCGAGTTGCTGCATGTCTTAATTTCAAACTGAGTCCTGGTGCACAACCATTCAAGTGGAAATGAGTTGCGTATTCTTAAGCAAATCAAATTCATTTCTCCCTTCAATATTTGAGCACCAAGACGCACTTCGAAACCGAGGCAAACTGCAATTTGGAAATGGCCTGCTCTTTGGATGAGCGGCAATTCAAAGGATGTCGAGGGGGCTGGCTGAGCGGACGCGATCATGGTTTTAAATACTAGCAAATGACATCCATAGGCCGATCTGAATTCCCTTTACACTGTTTTAAGGAAAACCAGCCGAAATGTTGATGATAAATCCAAACTGGGGACTGAAACAGACTTGCCAAGTGTGTGTGCATATGTAAAATTTGCGAAACCAAGGTGTATTACTCTTCATCCTGGTTTTGTTCCAGTTTGCTTAGTAAATGAACCCCTTCGGCCGGGCGGTCTATCGGTTCACAATGTCCGTGGCTCTTATAGCTAGAGTGACATTTTTAGTACAATCCCCCAGCCTACGACAATATCAACCGACGTACTAGAAATCCAGAAACGGGTATTTTTTTCGCTAAAAGAGAAAAAAAAAGACTATCCTAAGAAGCCAAAATTGATCTGATGGCGCTGCGAACGATTGACGTAAGAAAATACATTTGATTGGTTCAATTACCCCCTTTCCCTCTGCGATTGGAACAAAACTTGACAAACTGTCATTTGAAATAAACTCTCGCAACACCCCTTGGACAATAATAACAAAAAAAGAAAACTCGGTAACCCAACGCTATATGGGAATCTCCCTGTTTACACTTTTTGCCTCATTAGCACAAAAAAGGATATCTTTTTCTAATCAGTCAACTAAGAAAAATAAACTGACTATTAAAAGTGCATTGCATAATGAGTTGTCTCTGAAAAGTTGAACTCAGTATACCAGATAATCAATAATCTGTGAGCATGATGCTTCGAAAATACGAAATTTTGCACAAAAAAATGTATGGATCATGAACCCTTTTGGCACCCAAGAATTGATCCTGTTATGATGGCTAACAACTGAATCTTTATCAAAGCAAAAAGGCTTGTAATTGATTACAATTTGAGATTTACCTAAGGTTGATCACCTTTAGCTTCTTTTACCTTTTGAAGTCAATATTTAAATATCACTATGCCTCTGTGAGCAAACTCCCATGTTCATGGAACAAATCAATGGAGTTCTTCGTTGGTCTTATAGCCAAGCCTATGCAAATCCAACGTGAAAAAAATCGTCCAAACATTTAATATAGAAAGCTAGAAAATCTTACATTATGATAATTATTTGCTCGAAAGAATAAAGCATAAAGTAAACAGTGGATAGCTTTCAAAGCGCGCTCTGGTTGGTTTCTCAAACTCCGGATATCCTTTGCTATACACCTCCGTGCATCCGAGCAACTCGCGCGGGATTTGCGCCCGAAAATATTGTAATCATTGGAGGAATAATGAGTTAAAATCATCTTTTTGTGCTATATCATCTCAATGTTTTAGTATAGACTAAAACAACTATTCACCTCAGTGTCGGTGGATAGTGGTGGATATTTAACTTGCCGCTTCGCGGCTCGGTAAATATCCACCCCTAGCCACCTCCTCTTCGGTGAATAGTTGTTATTTAGTAAGCAAAATAGGGGCATCTTTGTTGACGTCAGTGTTTGAACTTTGATCCTTCCTAAAACACGAACACGTACGATAAAAGGCGTGGTACCTTGGGCACTGGCGGATGATTTTCCACCCTGGACCCGTACAGAGCTCTCTGACAATTTGTGCAATGAAAAAGCCCCTAACGGCAATTTCTACGAAGATGTTAGCTGTCGTTTTCTTCTTTTTTTTTTAACGTTTGTTTTCCACACTGTGGATATATTTGTTATGGGTTTCGCCTCAGTGATTGCCATATTGGATTATCAGTCGTGCTTGAATGAGTTCAGACACAGAAACATAGCCAGGGGAGACGCTTTGTACATTCTCTTCGTCGTTAAGTGTGTAGTATTTGTTTTCCACTCACTATTACACTTTTGCTGACAAAAAAAAAGTTTTTTTCGTTTATTGGCACACAGAGAGTCCACTCAGCTGGTACACAGATACTTGGGTCCTAGAAAAATTCCCCCTTACCAGCATGTGCATATCACACGATAAGCGAAAGTTCATTTAATATGGATAGGGGGATCATGGAGACATTGAGGGGGCGGGGAGGAGAATGAAATTTTAGGAACGTGTGTTGGGAGGCCTTCTCTGGTAAAATGATAGGGTCACAAGGAGGAGCGCTATTATATTCGTAACAATACCAATTCAGTAACTCTGCATACAAGAACTGATGAGACTGACAGTGATTTTCATCAAGACGGTGAATCAGGAAGTGGATCTGATGATGATGAAGTTGTCTGATTATTTCAGAAAGTGGACACCATTCAACAGATAAAGAACAGTTTTCAGATAATGCGATTATTGGGATGGTTACTGGATCTGGCAGAAGAGCTGCTAGGATATTGATCTTGGATTTTCAAAACACTGCTTTTTAGTTAATAGTTTAGTTCAAGGTACACACATAATCTGATCATCGGGAGTCAATTATTAAGGTAGCCATCATGTTAGTCAGGCATATTTATCATGTCAATGATCTCTCTTTGTACTATAAGAGCATGTCTTTTGTTCACAAAAATTTCTGCAAGTTTGTTGAGTACATGCAAAGTTGTACCTTTACTATAAATCCAATTGATTTGGTTTTTGAAGTTCTCTCGCCTTCCGGACGGCCGTTCGTCTTGTAGCCTAACTTTGATCCTATTTTGTATATTAAAACTCTAATCCTCGTAGTTACGTGATGCGTCGCATTTCGATCGAGGACCAACGTTTGCCAGTGAGTTTGTTTGGCCCGATGGGCTTTTTTTTACCACTGACTGTTTTTTTGTTTTTTGTAGGGTAGTAATGAAAGAGCGTTTCTCTATCAGTTTACGGTCTTGCCCCTGATCCATGGAATGTATATGTACGAACTTGTTGTTAAATTCCTGATTGGGACATCTAGAATTCGCAGAGATCTATTACGTCTATTTTAAAGTAACGAGTTATTCTTACATTTTGATTTTAACGGCATCCTTCCTTTGACAAACAAAATCAAAGTGAAATCATATTTACAAGTGTACAAGTGAAAAATACATATTAATAATATTGGCATAAAAGGTTTCATTCGAAAACAGATTTATAGGTAAATGGACTTCGCGTTAGGTAATATTTGATTTCCTTAGAATATAGAGGGTCAAATTATTCAGTTAGGGGGGGATTTTTTCCTTAATACGTGACCGTACATGAATGGCGATACTCACAATTACGTCACCTATTGCCATAAGTGTACCAACCAGAGATCTATGAACTGCCGAAACAAAGGTTCTTTTGTCCTGTGGTTGGCAAAATTTGAATATCAAAATAATTGTTTATAAACAGTGAATATCGCTATTACTGAAATGCCACTGGATATTTCGCTGCATGGTTACGGTTATAAAATACGGTAAATTTTTGGTCCAAAAATGGCTAACTCAGCTTAGACGAATTTCCCTGTAGTTGACGAAAGATGACACAAATTGAAACCTGCGGGCGAAAATTAAACTCCATGTAAAAGTACAAATTTCTCGCTTTACGTTTTTGAGAGGCGAAAGTGGGAGGAAGAAAGAAAGATTGGCTTGAATGGCTTCAAAAGTTTGAAATTTGGCCCCATAAATGATAAACAAGTAATGGTATGGGTTCTTGTAAAATTAAGGTTTGAAATTGCCCGAGTCGTGTTTTTTTTCTCAAAACCAAAAATTACCTGTGCAAATCGAACTCGCACTACGCTCATTCGTGTGTGATTTCAGACGAAATTGCATTCTACTCACTTCAATCACTATTTTATAGTAGAAGTGACTCCAAAGAGACATACAAGTATACTTATTTTCATCATTTAACAACGATTGAAAGAGGTCTGACTCGTGGTGGGACTTACTGAATTGAATAGAGTTTTTTTTTTCGATACATTTGACACACCAATACCGGGACACCGAGTAGTAGTGCTGAGCCCAAGATCAAGTACAAGTCTATTGCGGTTTTACCCTATGTCAAAGGCCTATCCGAACAACTTCGCCGCTGCGTACATCAACAAGGCATAAGAGCTGTTTTCAAGTGGGAGACTACATTAAGATCACATCTAGTACGACCGAAAGACGCTGTCGAGCCGATTAAACAAGATGGCGGTTGGTTTACAGGATTCCCTGTGAATGCGGCAAAGTCTACCTCGGCGAGACTGGAAGACCTATACAAGATAGAATCAAAGAACATGAGCGAGACATCCGACTTGCCCGTACCCAGACCTCCGCGGTTTCAGAACACGCTAACAACGCCGGCCACAGCCCGCTTTGAAACGCCACATTGACGACACTTTCACCATCTTGGAACGCGAAAACGTTGATAGCTTCTTACAGCATCTGAACAACCAGCAGCATTCGCTTCACAATGGAGACAGAGAAAGACTACGAACTCGCTTTCCTTGACACCGCAGTTTCAAGAGAACCGGACGGCCGCCTCACCACCAGCGTATACAGGAAGCCTACGCACACTGATCAGTACTTAGCGTATGATTCCCACCACCCGCATTCAGTAAAATGCGGTATTGTCAAGTGCCTCTACGAGCGCGCCAAACGTCTCGTAACAAAACCCTCTGTTATCTCCAAGGAGAAGAAGCACCTGTCTTCTGTTCTTGACTCTAATGGTTACCCTTTTTCTTTCTTGCAGAAAATCACCAAGACCAGGAAACCGAGTAGCAGTGCTGAGCACACGATCGAGTACAAGTCTACTACTGAGGTTTTACCCTATGTCAAAGGCCTATCCGAACAACTTCGCCACTGCCTACATCAACAAGGCATACATTAAGATCACATCTAGCACAACCGAAAGACGCTGTCGAGCCGACTAAACAAGATGGCGTGGTTTACAAGATTCCCTGTGAATGCGGCAAAGTCTACATCGGTGAGAGTGGAAGACCTATACAAGATAGAATCAAAGAACATGAGCGAGACATCCGACTTGCCCGTACCCAGACCTCCGCCCTTTCAGAACACGCTAACAACACCGGCCACAGTCCGTTTTGAAACGATGTAAAGCTTATTGATCGTGATCCTCATTGGTACACACGCAGGGTCGAAGAGGCGATTCACAACATCAACAGGGATAGTGGAATAGAAATTCCGGAAGCATGGATGCCCACGATCAAGAAATACAACAACAGCAGAACCGTACAACAGCGGACCGCCGAAGGAACAACACACCGAAACAGCGAGGATCGAACTGCACCAATCACAGCTTCTGAAAATCAACCAATCACAGCGTAGCATCCTGCTTAAAAGGTGACGCGTAACCATTCGACCTCATAGCCTGATGAACACTAGCAGTATGTAGTCAAAACGTCGCGATCTACATCACAAGTGACCACATCGTGAAACAAAAAGAATCAGTCATGTTTACAACTTTTTAGAATTTTAAAACGACAGAAAGTTACATTTATATTCTTAAACAGATTCCTTTGCTACGTAGTAATCCAGAAGAAAGTGAAAGTTTCATTGTATCAGTAGCAAACAAAGGCAGAAAAGTATTCATCGAGAGTCAGAGGTAAATACTTTTCTGTCCTATTTTGCTACTGATACAATGAAACTTTCACTTTATTCTACATTTACATTGTTTTGTTTCACTTAAGATTGGGGACTGCTATTATTATTGCAATGCAGTAAAACTTTACATAAAGGTTTACATAACATTAAACCTTACTAATTGAAGATTGAATGATTGAAAGAAAAATATATTTCAAAATCTAGCGTACTGAAAGTTCTCTTTCGATGTCAAAGTCCATCTTTTGTACTCTGAGGTTTACTCTCCTCATCGAGCGCGATCCCCTTAAGCACCATTGAAGGGTTCTCCACAACACACACATTTGACACGTCACTTATCTGCCAATCATACCTTAGATGGACTGCATCTTTAAATCCTCTCTCATTGAGAGTTAAGTCTATTTCCTTTACTGGGATGACGGTTAGCCAGCCTGAAGCACCTTTCTCAGCTGCGAGTTCGACCGCTCTATTGATCTTATCGCTCAGTTTAGCATCTCTCTCTCTACGCGTGGTTAAGTGCAAATTAAAGATCTTATCAGACCATCATCTGGAGGTTCATGAGCCTGGGATATGATCTGCGTGACCAGAGGGGATGTTACCTGAAGAGACACTGCATGTTCAAATGCAGCTCGCTCAACTGGGTTTTCTAGTCCCAGTCCCCCCATGGCCTGTAATTGATGGTATTAGGCCATCAGTCAGAGGAGGAATGAATAGTATCCCATAATGCAGAGCGATTCCTTTTATATTATCAACTGAAATCGTGACGTGAGCAATGATGAAGACTGGCATGTTGTGTTTACAAACAGACCTTTGTGTCAAGGCTGCGGCTCTTAAGCATTGCGAGTCGGAAGAAAAAATTGATGTCGAGTTGAATGATTTTACCTGCGCTACATTGAAATGTAGGGAAGCTCATATGAGCTATATCGAGTGCTTGAGTGAAGGGCGACGATGCGT
Source organism: Montipora capricornis (assembly GCF_036669925.1). Lineage (NCBI taxonomy): Eukaryota > Metazoa > Cnidaria > Anthozoa > Scleractinia > Acroporidae > Montipora > Montipora capricornis. Next base: position 46,591,136 of record NC_090888.1, on the reverse strand, counting down.
AATACCCAATGCTGTTGAGAGTCGATCTGTCGATGTCTACGTCTCCCTTTCTGGTTCGAATTAATTATTTCTTCGTTCAACATAGGTAATGAAGGAAAAGTGAATTAAATCTGGAATCCGCGTTTGTGCGATCGCTTTCAAATGCAATGATCAAAAAATGCCTGCTCACAAGTGCCACTTGCGGGCTCCGAAAGTATGAGAAAATGTGGCTACTTCTGGGTACTTCGCCGCCTAAAATGTCATTTCACCATCGATCTGCATGAGTGAAGTCAATATTTGGAAAATAATCTAATTCAAAACTGTGTAAATAACTTTATTCGTGACCTCTCTTCGGGTAAGTAATCACATTGTGAAACAACCACATTTTTAATTATCAAAATATGAGTAGTCCTCAATGAGTCTTGATGAATAAATATCACAAATTAAATATGAAGTGATGAAGTATTGACTGGCACAAATTACTCACTATTATAATCGACAAAACCTGCGAAATAATCACGAAGAATATTGCGTATTTCATAAACAGAGCACGCCATTTTGCGATTCCCGTTGGGACGAGATGCCGAAAAGACGTCTGGGATACTATTCATTCCTCCTCTGGGCATCACTGATAGCACGTCCCAACGCCTTTAGCAGTTCCTCAATATCAGATAATTATAATCTTCTTAGGTAGATAAGTACGTGCATTTGTGCCTCAAACCAAAGGTATCCACCGCATAGCAGGCTTGTGGTTCGGTTGCTGCCAATTCTGCCAGTTTTACTACCTGGCCAACCGAATCGTCCACCTTTCCATTTCCATTCTCCTCCAGATAAGATCTCCAGCCAATACTGCTCCTAAATGCTTTTGACCCTGTGTGGAGATGTTAATTGATGTTTGACCAAAAAGTTTTCTTACTACCTCTTTTTTCTCGAACTTCACAGTAAGCCAGCACTTTTTCGCATTGGGAAAATATCCTAAGCTCGGTTCCAATTCGTTAAGTTTACCCCACCATTTTTTCAGTTTCTCTAAAGAACCAGAACCAGTACCATTATCCGCGTACCAACACTCCTTTGCGAGCGTAGAAGCATTCAAGCGTGCTATTAATGGCTGATGACTTACTGCGTAGAGACAAATAGCAAGGGGGTCCCCCTGGGTTGTACCCTGTTCTGATCTTACTTCTTTTCCGCTAGTGATAAACAGACTCGCCGGTTCTCCGTAAGTGTTAATTGCGAAAGTAGCTATTGTAGGGCGTAATATCGTCACATTAGGCAGAGCAGGAGCCCTATTCAAGGAGTTGAATGTCATAGAGTCATGAATCAGTTAGGACAGCGTCTGTATTGTCGGCTTCATATATTTTATGCATTGCATGAATCGCCGCTTCACTTCCACTCTTATAATCTGCGCAGACTTGAAGTGAACCGCTGACTGCAATAATATTTTGCTTGGTCATCTTTGCTAAGCATTTTCGAATGATTCTCCTGATAACCTCTCCTACACCAATCGGCATAACGTCCCCGTTGCCTTTATCAAGTGGAATCAACCGACTAGGTAATATTGGCTCGATAGTGAGGGGATCACC
>NC_090888.1:46577077-46582077 GCF_036669925.1 Montipora capricornis | reverse complement strand
TCTCAGTACATAAAGTGAGCGAATGTGACAATGCTATGTAAAAGTAAACAAATTACTTCATGGTTGGTGCTATCGCTCGTACGTTTTTGACTTTCCACAACTCGTGAATAAAATTCATATGCACTCACCAATCAGGAAGAAATTTATATTTAGCTCATGTTTGAGTGTCTTGCTGTGAGCTAAGACTAGTATCTTTCTCTCCAACAGAGGTAGAAAGCCCTCGGGTACTAACTTCATTGCCTTTTCTAACATCTCCATCCAAATCAGGGCATTATGTGACCATATGGTAGTCGTGGTACCAAACCCTTCCTATCTTGAGAAGCACTAACTCAACACTCTCCATAGATTATCATACCATTCACCGCTGTTTCTGATGCTGAACGTCAAACAAATTAAAAGGAGTAGCACAGAATATTTGGTAATATTAGAGACCTTAAGATACATGTATATATGTTGCCGCTAAAATCCGTTTTCAGGTTGAATCCGTTTTAATCTAGTTTAAATTGGTGATCCTCATTTTACCTAGGTTGAATACGCAATCAGATGGATTAAAGAAACTTTTGGAGCCAAAATTAAGCCTAGAGAAAAATTAGGGTCAGGTTAGGATTAGTTTTGGTTATTATACATAGATATTAATTGACCAATCATAGCAAAGTAAATAATGTGAAGAACTATGTTAGTCTGGGCATATTCGTCGTTGTAGTGTAGTGGTGAAGGCACAGTACTACAGATGAGGAAGATGCGAGTCCGAGTACCTGTAAATGCATAGTACAGTTCTTCGTTCCCTTACTATGTTGTAAGGTTGAGACTGAATAATATGTGCAACCAATAAGATGACACCAAAGATTAAGAAGATGTGTTGAGATGCGTACATGCGTAGTACCCGTACAAGTAAAATGCCCATGCAGCCATTTTGATCAAGCTTCCCGTAGAGTTAACGGGCGGGGATTGGTAACGATTGTTTACAAAGACGGCGGACTCGGCAGCAAGGTTGCTCTTTTTCTTCAGATGTATCTTTACTGAATTGTTCAATAAAGACTAACAAATATATCCAAAATTCTTCTTTACGAATGTTCTCTGTTTAGAAAGTATTCCGATGATGAAACCTTACTCGTTTCTCCAACATGTTTTTTTTTTCTGTAGCTACTGGCTGGGTCTACCGGGTAAGATCGACTTTTGTTATCGCAAAATAAAAAAAAAACATATAGCGCCACCCATTACTCGTACACCGATTTCGGGGTATCTTTATACCTCTACTATCGTTAGTGTCTTTCCTTAACTTTAATCACAAGATATGAACTAAACAACTAAAATCTATAGGAATTTTACAAACAAAAGTACGCAGTATAAACTACCTTGCATTCAGTCACTACCAGGTCTTTTTAGTGTTATAAAGAAAATTTTAGCGACATTTTGTCAGCTTACCAGCTTACAAAGCAAGTGTAAGTTTCAAAGGTCTTTAACGATAAGCTTAATAAAGTTGAGAGGGCATAATCATGCATGGCAATAAATTGTACAAATCATTATATTTGATAGTTTTACAAGTTAGCAGTCCATAATCGGGAGAGTCCATCTTCACCACCGAGTCTCTTCGTCAACACAGGCGTACACGATTCCAGTTTTGGAAGGCTTAATGTTGTTCATTCAATGAAATTGCCTAATTTCTTTTTAAGATGACATGGTGCTGCTCACGCAGTATTTTCCCTTTCGCTTACTAAGCTAAGCGGCTGACTCCTGAGTTTGTTCATTGATCAGAAGATAACAGCTGAATGCTCCAAATAATTAGATTACTGTAAAGTGCGATATTATCCAGATTATTATACATCATGGTTGGCAATGAAAGGCAAAGCAAAGTCGCTCTCGAGCCCCGAGGGTTAACACTGCTAGAGCTTTTCCCGGTTTCTGTAGCATGAAGCGACTGAGACTATTGCTACTGACCCCTGGACGGGATTCTAAGCCGTAGCAGGCTCGTTCCCTGCAGTATAACGCCGGCGACCATCTGTACACCTGAGTGAGAAGAGACAGTGCGAAGCACAGTTTCCTGTCTTGGAAAATAGCAACGCGACAGCGCTGAGCCCCCAACCAGTCTGGCACACTAACTTGGCCTTCAAGCACAGCTGGTCGCATAGGAGATGAAACACGTTTACTACTTTCAAAAATTTTCTTTGGCTATAGAACCTGAAACTATTTACGTTTAATTATTTCAACATGTATATGAAGTCAATGAAAGATTCTTGTACCTCCTTCATTACTTCTCTAAAGGCTATGCTCATAGCTATACTTTTGGTTTATGTTGTCGACTAGCTATGTATCAATTTAAGTTGCAAACATGTACAGCGGGTTGGTGATCGGTTCAGGTCAATCCCTGCTTAGGTTGTTTTTTTTTTGGAAGATTGCGATCTGTTTCATCCACAATGATTTTTTTTCCGCAATCTGCCTCCACAACTTTATGTTGTCGTCAGTTGCATGTTCATTTTATCTTTATAATACTACATGGTAAGAAATTCACAATTCAAAATTTAGAGTTCCCAAGATTTGGGCCCATATCAGTTCTAGTCAAGGAAGGCAGGGTCAACGACAGACATCATTTCTAAGACCGGCCAGTTTAATTAAGAGTTTTAACGTTAAACAGTCTGAAAAACAGAATCTCTTGTGTCAAATTTCACTTGGTCAGCACCTTTTTCTTCAAGGCCACCGTTGTCTCTTTCTTCAAAGCCAAAGTTGACTCATCGAGATTCAACTGACTCTTTCGGCTGCTCATGAATATTAGCAAGGTCAAAGCTTACTGCTCCACTCTCCTTTAACGTGCTAGATACTGATGGCGCGTTAAACTTACCACTTTCCACTTGTTGCTTCAGCAAATTTTTCCCTGTCATTCCTCTTATTTCGTTCTGGAGGTCGTTAAGAGGCAAAAGCAACGCCAAACAACACGAAAGAGAACAATGTGGATTTTTACGCCAATCTTTGATAAAGCAGCAAAAATACCTCATGTACTGGACTGAAAAAAAGAAGAAAGAAAAGACGTGAATACGTTTGTATGGTACCGCAAGTCAACGAGAACCCAACATACAACGGAGCTTGGTACTCTTCAAAATGCGTATTCGCCGGACTGTTTTCTCCCCAGTGGTTGTAAATCCCCGGATGTTTGCTCGTATCACTGTATTCCAATCATATTGCAAGATCCTGAAGTGTTTTGATCGAAATTCAGTGAAAATTTCTAGAGAATATACTTTGTTCGTTGGGAACACATCTCGTATGATGGGTCAAAAAAGAACACTCAGCATAGTTGAGCTTTGCCACCTTGACTCTTTGTTTGAGTTGGCTATATTGAAAATTTCACTTTGACATTGCAACGCCAACGTTGCAATCTATCTTCGTTATACGACAAGATGGAAAGCAATGAGTAAACAGACTTTAAGCCCGCCGCACACGGTGAGGAAAGAGCTGAGCAAACTGCCTCGCGAGTCGCTTTGCTCAGCCGTTTTCTCACCGTGTGCGGGGAACTTTTGGTGAGAAATTGGCCTCGCGAGGCAGTGAGGAAAAAATCAAACATGTTTGATATTTTTCGCCTCGCGAGGCAAATTCCTTATTGCGTGCGGCTATCGTGAGAATCGAGTTGAGCTTGGTCAATGAAGCATCCAATAAAAATACATGGCATTCTCACGTGACTTCAGTGACGTCGGAATTTCTTCCTCCGACATCATCTTGAACCGCTGGAGTCACGTAAGTTTGCCATGTATTTTTATTGGATGCTTGATTAAACCAAGCTCAGCACGATTCTCACGATGGCCGCACACATGGAGGAATTTGTCTCGCGAGGCCAAAAATATCAAACATGTTTGATTTTATCCTCAAGGCCTCGCGAGGCGAATTTCTCACCACAATTTCCCCGCACACGTGAGGAAACGGCTGAGCAGACCGACTAGCGAGGCAGTCTACTCAGCTCTTTCCTCAAGTGTGCGGTGGGCTTAAATGCCAAAGAAGGGTGAATTAGATAAGAGTGTTGTTATGGCGTGGGTGGGCTCCCCAGCAGTCACAAATGAGTCTATTTTTAGAATACGCGTTCGAGGGAAAATCAGTAGTCATTTCCCTGAAAAGAACATAGCAGAATCAGTCACGCGTGACATGGCTTATTCTGATTGGTTTAAATTGGTGACCCTATGTTTGTTTAAATTAAATTAGGGACAGGAGCCCATACTAGGAGGTTGCCTCCCCCATACAAGCCCTTTAAGTCAACCTTTGCCCATATTTTTCTATTTTTAGAACCAACCCTTTAGCGGGAGACTCACATTTGCATCAATTTACATAAATTCGCGGAATTTGCGTACATTGTTTTTGCTATTTTTGCCTTGGTTAGACAATGACTTTATTCTGATTGGCCATTTTAAACAGTGCGTGCAGTGCCGAACAACTCTTGGCGTTCTAAAAATAGAAAGATACGGGCAAAGGTTGACTCAAGGATATAGTGCGTATGGAGGCTCCTACTCATGGGCTCCTGATTTGGGACCGTTTTGGGGGCAAGACCGCAAAATGATAGATCAGCAATCTTTTCTAATTCACTCTTGTGCCAAATCAGAAACTCGGACCTCCGTGGTTTCCTTTGGCTTTTCTGGAATGAACAACCAACTTCTTAACTATGTCACTACATTGTAACAATCTTTTTTTTTTTTGCTTCCTAAAATTTAAGAATGATGCGCACATCATTGGGCAAAGTAAATAGCGCCACTCCCCACCCTCTCAGAGATCAACGTAAGGAATCACGCTTTCATTGGTTTTAATTAAGTATTAGCAAATGAAATCCACAGACCAATCTGAATTCCCTTTCCACTAGTTTAAGGAAAGCCAGGCGAAATGCCTATGGTAAGTCCAAACTGGGGAAAAGCAGGCTTGCGAAGTGTGTGTGCATGTGTAAATTTCGCCACACTAACGCGTATTACTCTTCATCCTGGTTTTAGTCAGGAAAGCCAGGCGAAATGCTGATTGTAAATATAAGTCCAAAC
>NC_090888.1:46549577-46569577 GCF_036669925.1 Montipora capricornis | reverse complement strand
AAATGTGCGTTTGGTGCACGAAGTCACAGAGCTATCGAGAAAGCTGGACGTCAAGCAAGTATTTTGCGAAACCATCGTCACCGAAAACGAGACTCTAAAAAGAACAATGCAATCGTCAGAGGGCGAAAAGATGGTCTACGTGCGCGAGGTAAAGTCAGTAATCGGGAAATCTCTGGCAGCGCGAGAGGTCATGAGTCAAGTTTGGGACGAAGAGGGCAACGGTTCTAACGAAGAAAGCGACAATGATGACTTGGAAGAAAATAGCAAAATACTTGGAGGTGAAGATGTGGAAAAACGGATAGGGAAAGAGAAAGGTTTGCGAATGGAAAGCGATACTGCCGGGTTACACCAACAGGTCCGAGACTTGCAAAGACGTGTTGAACACCAACACGATCTCGAAGCTGAAAAAGTGAATACGCTGACGGCGGAAATCGAACAAGCTAAACAAGAGAGAAACGCCCTGCAACAAGAAAAAGAACAGCTACAAGAGCAGACAAATCAGATCGAACAAATTATCAGGGACCGTGACGCGGAGGTAAAAAATCTCAAAGGAGAAGTGAATGGTTTGCGTACGAGCCTTTCCAAAGCTATTAATGCGGGTGAGGTCTTACAGAAGGAATTGGATGAATCGCGAGATGAAAATAAGTTAATGCAAGAAGCTCTCATAACTTACGAGAGGGATTTTAAAAGAGAATGCGACGAAAAAAGAGATACCATGCATCAACTACAAGAAATGAAGGCAAGACTACAACACGAAATGGACAAACATGCAGAACTGAACGGGCGATACAGAGAATTGATGCGACGAGTATCGTCTTCGCTCGGCGCTTGTCGAGCTCGAGTATGTCCCAACGAGACTTCCCTACCGGATACACCCCAGCCCCCGAGGCGTTCGGTTCGACCAGTTAACGAATTGAAATGCCCCGTTTGCCACCGAATGTTTCCTCATTATTTGTTAGAGGATCACATGAGAGATTGCTCTGACGAATAAAATACGAGTTTTTTGAATGTAATCTGGAACTATGATACATTAAACAAATGTCTACTCGATCATTCATGATGTCTTTATATGTAAAAGTAGAGATGACGGTTTTTGATTGGTTCGTTTTGGTCGGGGTTATCTTAAGCCTCGTAACGGATCCCTGTATGACACTCGAACCAATAGAAAGGATATATAGAGAGATCGAAGAAGGTGCGGTCAAACTCCAGTGTTTCATTAGCAATCCTTCACCAAACGAAGAACAGAGCAATTCGTCGGCCCGAAGCATTGTTAAAATTACGGGGTTCGTATCCAGTCTCTCTTTAGGTGTACACGGCATTGCATTAGAGACAAAAATGCAACCTGGCGATAGGCGCGCACGTTGCAACTCGACGGTGAAAGTTATTCACTTGCCGATCAGCACCCTGAACAAGTTTATCCAAGAGACATTTCAAGAACGTGTGACTGCACTGATATGTACAGTAAGGGGCGAGAATATGGTTTCCGGGAGAGCGACATTCGAGTTTTATTTGGATGACATGTTCTTGCAGAGAAAACAAAGAAAGTATTCTAATGGTACGGTTAGCAGTGCTATCCATAGTAAATTCGAGGGTCGATACTGGCGGTGTAAGGGCAGAGTGTGGATGAATTCTAGAAATGGATCACTGAACTCGCGTCGTTCCTGGACACTTTCCGCAGCTCTTGGTACTAAACCGCCCAAAAAGCGATCATGCGAGGACAAGGGCGATTTTTCGAGTACCACCCCAGTCTATGGGGTGACTCGAGTAACGCGCACTGTCACGGCCACGTTTACAACCACAGAAGTAGCAAAAAACTGTCTTGAGCAAAAAAATCGCTCTATTGTGATACACTATAGCCATTCTTCTGTATACGTTCGCCGATGGTATGCAAAAACGATGGTTGTTGGACTCGGTCTCCTCGCCGTGCGATTGGCGATTGACAATCTATCTAGTCGAGGGTAGTGATTAAAATAAAAAACAGGTCGAATTGATTATCGTTTGCGATTTTATTGACTGTTTTGTACAATTGAACGACCAGAGACTATTAAAGAGATATTTCGATGGATTATTTTACAATCATTTTATTCCACTCGTATATACAATGCTAACAAACATTCTTTATATCTCGTGGGTCGTGATTGCGATAGCTTAGGTGAGAACCCAGTCGTTGAAATGCGAAGAACATTCGTGTGCAGGTCACATGAAGGACTTTTTGACGATCGATGGTAGCACTGCCACGACCACAACCATCTGGATAGCTCCAGACGACGTGTTCATTTCTCGTGTACCGAATCGAAATGCCATCTCGTGTCCGACAAGTAATCTCAGGGCTGTCGTCAATCGCGCGCTTAAGTTGACGTTGCGTCAAGTTACACTTCGCCCGTTTTGTCTCGAGGGGCTCGTGCTTCTCAAAACACCTCTCTCGGTGCTAATCGATACAGAAGAGCCCACGTACTGTGCGTTGCTTTTTTCGTCAACCGACAAACTTCAAGTGCGGGATATCATCTTTGACAACGGGGAATGCATCAATACGACTAGATCTACTACATCTAGTCCCATAGCCGACTACCACGCTGCCATCGTATTGAGACCTCGTTCGTCGCGCCTCGATTCTGATACGAGAATGCTAAACTTGACGTTCGCGACAAGAACTCCATCTGTTGCCGTACTCTTGTCGCCACCGACGTGGGATAAAACGTTAGAGTTAAACGATCCGTCGTTTACGGGTTTTCGCGGAAGCACAGAGAAAACACACTTCGTTGCTTTGTTGGTAACAGGTTTAATGACGCTCACCGATTTTCACAACGTACCGACAATCGTCTTACCAGACCCAGTTGCCGGAGTATCTCAATCTAAAGAGATCGTTTCGACAGTCAACCTTTGGCGATACTTAGATGCTCGAGTCTTGACGAGATTGCGTCGAGCAAGCTACGACCAAGAACCGACCGCGTATACTTGTCCGTCGACGCAATGTCCAGATGCGCACTCTACAACCTTAATTGCTCTCGCCTTTAGTTTAGTCGCACTTCTGACAATCTGTATTATCGTCTTACTCGTTCACTCGTGCCGTTCTGTGGAAGCACAAGATCTTGCTCCTTATCGCATACAGGATCATCATACAGAGCCAACATCGTGAGCCATTTTTTTTTTTGTAAGTCAAATTCGAAAGGCCAATCGCGACATTTGTCTTTTTGTAATTTACGATCTAATTTGCAAGCTTCTTCAATAAATAACTTCAATACACGTACACCCCTCTTTTCGCGCATCATCATTCCATCTGCCATCTGCCACCAATTGATTTTCCCAGAACCTACAACCCCTGTCATGATCCAACAATTTCCAACGGTCACGTGAATGATACTACCGTTTTCGACCATGGTCTCGATGGCACCCGCCCTAATGACCTCCTCTTTGTCTATCCTTCTACGTTTTGTGCTTGGAGTGTGGCAATACCTATGGTGACGGTCTGGGTGAACGCAAGCCTTGACTAGATCGCTGGTTTCCGAGTCATATACTTCCTTCAGGTAATCGAAAAAATAAAGATATAAAGTGTACAGATTCTGGAGACGTATTTCGATTGCCGAACACGAGGCTTTGAATTTTATCTTATCCTCGGAATTTCTCGATTCTGGTGTCACCCTCTCGTGCAAATCAATAAAAAACGACGAATTCCAGGCGGGATTGCGTTCTAAGATATGACAGAGTACGCACAGTTTATCATCAAACCTCTCACAAGTAGATACTTTGTTTAGCATATCCCAGTCCGTTGGTGTATCAAGAAATAATGTCAGAGCGTAAACGATACAGATTCCAAGACCGTACACATCATCAACTGGACCCAACATCAACCCTTCGGGAAAATCATACGACTCGTTTGCCACTAAAGCAATGACGGCCATTGGATCACGAAAACCAGAAATGTTGTACGCAAAGTCGAGCGTCGCTTCTTTCGAGTCCGGTGTTGGCATGTGAAATTGGTCAGACACCACACCAGTCCTAGGATCGACCCAAAAGTCTCGTTTGTCAGGGTGCCGAGTCCATTTCTTTTCATCTCGCAAAACGACACTCCTTCCGAAATCGATTAATCTGGCCTTCGGCCGCCCACGATCATCGATCTTTACGCATATGTTGGAAGGGTGGATGTCGCCGTGTAAGATTCCAAGGTTGTGCAAGTATTTCAACGCCGATAATAACGGAATAAATAACACCTCGATCGGATCAAAAAGCAACCGACATCGAAACCACGTCAACAAATCTTTTCCGGCATCCTCAAACGTCATTTCCGTTACAAACTTTAGCCGCTTTTCATCGTCGTGTGATACAGATATCTTTTTTAATAACGGGACGCAAACTTGGTCCAGCACTCGAGTCACGCGATGGTACGCAATATATTCTCTGTTGATATTAGGACACTGATCTCTGGTAGGTATCTTGACTGCACAACCATCTGCAAGTTTTACAACACCGTAACTCCCTTTCAGTTGATTCATTTTCATAAAATCTGAGCAACAAATGAATAGAAGCCGCGCAACTTAATATGTTCTTTCGTTTTTTCTCGCATAAAATGGAAACGAAACAATCTGACACATTCAACCGTATTTTTTTTCGATCTTTATTTTCGCTTTACAGTATAAATACAAATAACATCATCGGATTCTCTATTTCATCTCCTTACACGATATCGTACCTAGTCAATGCATCGAGCCACTTGCGCTTTTGTAAAGGAAAATCGAAAACCCACTGACAATAGTCTGTACTTTGTAATTTTTTATCTAACGCGGTAACTGTTATAATAAATGACATCATGACCCTTTTACCCCTCTCTTTGCCCATTTTTAATTCATTTGCTGTGTACCACCACTCTACTCGACCTGAACTCACGACTCCCGTCATTATCCAACAATGCCCAACCATTACATGAACAACCTTGCCATCGTGGACCGAGGTACTGATGCGTCCTTCCTCGTCGGTTGTGTCGTCAAATCTTCCACGCTTCCTCCTGTCTCCTCCGTGGCAATATCGACGACAACGATCAGGATGAACACAAGCTTTGACGAGTTGGCTAGTGTTTAAATCGTATACTTCTTTCAAATGGTCAAAGAATCCTGAATATACTGTAGTCAAAGTTCGAAGACGTTTTTCAATCTTACGAAGCAATGGATCTGAAAGACTCGTCGAGAATGACTTTAGTTTCTGATCTAAATCGACAAGAAAGGACGAATCCCAAGCGGGATTGTGCTTGAGGATGCTACAGAGTATACATAATTTGTACTCAAAGGTAGCTCCGGAAAACAATTCGTTTAGTATTCCAGATTCGTCTAATAAATCAAAGAATAACGTTAGAATACGAACGACACACATCCCTAGACCGTATATGTCATCAGCAGGACCCAAAGTCACGCCTGTAGGATATTTTTTCGATTCGTTTGCCACTAGAACCAAAACACTCATTGGATCGCGATAATCGGGGACGTTGTACATGTAATCTGTGGTCGCTTCCTCTGAAGTCAGCGAAGGCGAATGGAATTGGTTGCTTACGATTCCAGTTATGGGATCCACCCATAATTTTTCGTCGAGAGGATGACGTTTCCACTGAACACTGTCCCGAACAACGACACTCCTTCCGAAATCGATTAACTTAGCCGTTAATTCTCCATCTTTATTTAGACTCACGCATATGTTACCAAGGTGGATATCACCGTGCAAGATCCCGAACTCGTGTAATTCATCTATGGTCGGCAACAACGTTTTCAGCAAAACCTTAATCGGATCAAAGAGCCATCCAGATTTGCACCACCGAAAAAGGTCGGTGCCGACATCTTCGAACCACAATTCACATACAAATATTGGTTTTCTTTCATCTTCGTCATCGTATACGTATATTTCGTCCAGACGGGCAATATTAAGGTCGTTAAGTCGCGGCTTCAAACGCCGGAAGGCAATGGCCTCTCTGTTAGTATTCGCACACTCAAAATACTTGGGCTTTTTGAGTATTTTTCCATTTTTTACCTCTACGATACCGTAACGTCCTTTACGTGTTTCCATTCTCACGAGATCTAAACAGACCATGACGTTTAAAAATATTGTCGATATATTCTCTCACTTTTGGTGCCACATAAAACGGATACGTGGCAAATCGCGTCAGATATAACCCCAGGGGCTGTGGTCCATCATCTTCGCACCACAATGTCGCCTTAGGAGTAACCATCACTGTTTTCTGTTTATCGGGGTCGTCCATGCCACTCGAACGTAACCGAGACAACGCCACCAACAATGCCTGTATGACAGTAAACTCGTGAATGGCAGCGACATTGGGATGAATGATGGCCGTGTTTAAGGTACAACCTTGCATGGCATGCACTGTCATCCCCAATGCCGTCTTGATATTATAATATGAATACGTCAGTTTGGCAATCGGGCGATTCGGGTTAGGTCGTAGACGTCCAGATTGTATCATGCGACGTTCGTATGATGTATAATCGTCAAGGTAGATGGTATCGGAAGAGGACGTTAAGGTGTATTCATTTCCATTCATCAATTGAATAACAGGGTGTTCACCTCGGTTGGACAGACCTTTTAATTTACCAATGGCACCGTTCGCCACTCCCTCTAAAATGTCTCTGTTATCTAGAAATCGTACTGGACAGTCGACAAAAAAGCAAGTGTCACAATTCTTGGTCGTTTTGCAGATAAAATCTGCAACCTTTTTCTCTACCTTTTCTTTACCGTAAACCAAATATATTTTTTCTTTACTTGGTTCGTACTTTTCTTTACCATTCAATCTGATGATTTTCTTGTGGTCTATCTCTTTTAAAACTCGTTCAGTGTATTGGGCGATGTCTCTGTTACTCGTAAAAATTCGCGGAACGAATGGCATCACGTACGGGTTCATGGCCAGCACTTTTCCATCGGACCCATCGGTAGATTTTAGTACACACTTTCTGAGCAACGACACGTCATCATCCGACAAACTGTTCATGGCCATGCGATCAAGGAGTGCCCCATACTCGATATCCCCTTCTTGGCGAATATTCGTTGTTAACAACAAAACGCGATCGATCCATCCACCCTTAAAAGTTTTGGTGGTCCACTTTCTGTTTTCAAACAGATACACGGGATTTTGGCGAGTGCCGCTACCAACAGGGGGCAATTGTTGAAAATCACCGACAAATACCATTACGATACCACCAAATGGCAAATGGCGATATATGGTGTCTTTGCGATTCCATCTAAAATCTCCACCATGATTCCACTCACCATGGAAACTTCATCGAGAATCAAAACGTCTGCATATGCAATCGCGGGAACACCCATACAAGCTGCACTGTGGTTGTTATTAAAAAACCTTCTGCGATCGGCATCGTGACGTTTGATGTAAAAGGACATAAAACTTTGACTTGTACCGCTACCTTCTCCGATCGTCTTCATGTGATCATTTTCGACCTTCTTCAAACCAAAAGCGCTGTGCACCGTGGTCGGGGCAAGAGTGTCCAGTAATTCATTCGGTATGAGTTCCCGCTCAACGGCCTTTGTGAGCTGATTCACAGCGTCGTCTCTTATGTTCACTACAGCAGCACCCGTAGAACCCGTGACGATCAACTTGGTACCTTTGTCGTACAGTTTTTTAATTACTCGATTCATACAAGTGGACTTGCCCCGGCCAGGAGATCCAGTGACGAAAACGTTTTTACCTTCCTCTATCCAACGCACTACTTTATCTACGTACAATTGATCAAAGTGTTCTTTTACGTATGCCGCGTCCAGCACCTCTTGATCGTCTTCGTCCTCGGGTTCCGAGCAAACGTCGAAATCATCAGATTCTTCTTTCGGGAAATCTTGCTCCCAGTTCCAATCATCCCACTTGTCGTCCCACTTTAGTATTTTATTGGCCGCTTCTATTTCGATTGTATAGTCTGGATCTGGAGAAGAACGCTTCATCGTCGTGCGTACTCTATTGCCTTGAGCAACAGACAATGCAAATTATATCGTGTAAAGAAGTGATCTCTGTAATACTCTACAGGAAAAACAAATTCGTTGTCACAGGGTCTATGTTCGCATCGTTGCACTATGACAATAGGTTGATACCCAGACACTTCGAGCGCATGAAATGTTTTTGCGAAAACTGGTTTGAAATTGTGATCTTCAAAGAGCGACCAATCGACAATCAATGCAATGCCTCCCATATGCCTTTGTTTCCTGACGGCTTCGTTTAAAACGAATCGAAGAGCCGTTTTTAGAGACTCCGTGTCTGTCTTCTGAGAGTATAGCGGCCATTCGATGACCACTAACTCCGTTAGATATTCTCTTAATTTTCGACGCCGGATTGGTACGATCCCGTGTTGTTCTTCTCGTACACGTATCCCCCTTTTCACACTGGCTATATCATTTGGTTCCAGCGTACAAAGGGCGTCATAAACGTCATTCCCATGAACGACCAATACGTACATTCGAGGTGTACCAGAGAGAGCCCTTACGATGTTCGCTGCTACTCTGTTTATCCATCGCTGTATCAACCTACCAGTATCTCTCATTAACTTAGCCATCCCGTTTTTATTTATCAAACGAATGACTCATGGCAATTAAACAAGATCACAGCCTGCACGTCAATGCATTAAACGTTCTTCGGGAGCACCTCGAGGAGGTAAACTCTTACCTTCCATCCACTTCCGAAACACTGAAACGAAATAAGCGCATCGCCGTTTGTCGCACGATTTGCGAGTTAAAGAGTACACACGATGTAACGGTACACCCTAAAGATGGCATATACCTTTGGGAAGTTTCCTTATCGCCCATTAAAGACCCAAAACATCCTTCGTACCAAGCCCACGATAAAAATATACGTCAACACTTAAACGATGTGCAACGACACCAAAAGACCAGACAACTTCTTAGGGATGACTCCGATCGGTGGTCAAACACAAGCGACGACACAAAACACAAAGTCCACAAATGGTTAAATTCTGATCGTTCTAGTGCTGATGTTGACGTGAAAAATGTAATCCACGTCGTCTCCCGGACACTTGCATCTTGAAAATCGATTCGGATATGTTTTCATTGTTCGCATTGACGTTGGTGACTGCCGGTTTAGGAGTTTATTATCGAGACTCTTGTCAGGTTCCCTATGGTTGTCTTGGACGTTCTGGTCTCTTGTTGTACGTGGTGTGCAACAAATCTATGTGTCCTGTGAATCACACGGCCATCGACCTCAGAGAATGCAAAAATACAACCGGACCAGCTAACGAGTCAGACACTTGGCTCGATTCTGGATGTGCTTTGCTGGGAGGAGGATGTACTCGGCGATTTGTCAAGTCTTCCAGAGACGACCCCTGGTGTGTACCCGTGGAACTAGACAGTGACGGACGGTATGCTCCTGTCGTGCGTGTGAACACTACCCGTTGCCGAATTGAATGCGATCAAGATTATGGTGTCTTGAACAAAAATGGGACCATGTCTTGCGCTTGCCCGCCACCTTCTCCACAAACGGCCGCGAAACAGGCTTGCGAATCCAACATCACAGACAAGGTTCCCGATAACGCGAATCATTTTTTTTGTCAGTCGCCCTTACCTTGTAACTCGACTAGTTGTTCGTGTATCCCTCAAGATGGAGTCATGGCCATTACAATAGATTTGAAAACGGGAAAGCGAAACGTCCGCGCCGCATATGACATTTTGGAACTCTTTCCCGTTTCGTCCTCAACCAAAGAAGGAAAATGCCCTATCGGATGGCACCACAAGAAGGCTGATGGATATGGAGTAATGGCATTAGCGAATGGGTTCCGGTTCTTTCGTCCCTCCTATGGCATGTTTTATCAACCCATTGGTCTTCCCGTAGCAACATGGCGACCGGACAGTTGTGTTTGCTTGGAAGATTGCCAAAGTAACTTTCCAAAGATCTTATGTGTGTTACCGGGGTGGCTTCGACAACCGATGAGATGCATTCCATCTTCTTATCTCGAGAAGCCTGTGGACATTACCAATAAGATACTGTCTGTGACTTGGAAGAATAAATCGATGGCTGAGATTGAAACGTCCAACAACTTTAATTGGACTTGCGTTTCCAATCACGATGAACATTGTCAAATTCCTTCAACTATACCACTGAAGTCGTCCCCGGAGTGTCTTTGTCTGAGTTCCTGTACCCCGTCTCTATGCCCCTGTGGAGTCCGTCGTTACCGTCTGTTCAAATACTACGATTCCAAAAGAATGGACGTAGGATTGTGCAGACTTTCTATGGGTGGGACTCGGAGTGTCTGGGCCTTGGCTCCATGTCAAGGAAAGACCGATACCTGTCATTCGAATGCCACCATGAAGAATTTTGATTTTTTTCAAAAAAGGGCGTTTTCCCTGGGTTATCACTATTATACCGACCAGAAGTTTTTGCGTCCCTTGTCCGTAAAGCGCCCTCTACAAAAAGGAGAATGCGTCTGTGTTGATCAGTGTTATGAAGGAACGCCTTATCTACAGTGCCGTCTTGATCCAGATCCAGACTTCAGCATTACAAGGTGCGAAGCGCCTATAGAACCGACGGGTGGAATAGGAGAAGGGATCGTTTTGGCCAAGGACATCCCGAATTTGAGTTGTGATTCAGGCAAAGCTGGAAAGTCGAGCGTTATTTGGTGTAATGGCAATGATAACGTTATACAGCCAACATTGTAAAGGGCTTTCTTTTAAGTATTGTAACGCTAATAACTTGTTGCGAATTTTAATAAAGGTATGAATTACATCTACACGGTTGTCTCGATGTCTCTTGCATGCATGATGGATTATATTTTCTATCCCTTAAAAAATTAAATATAGATTCGTGTTGGCAACATCCATAAAACAACTCAATTTTTAACGAGTATGTTTTTGTTTGTTTATTGTTTTTTTTTTTGTTTTTTTTTTGGATGGGGGAATCTCAAATAAATGATATTAAAAAAAAAAAATATATATATATATATATGCAGAGACCAGGTGATCTGTTGACGTGATTCAGAGGACTGAGGAGAAAAAGTTTTTTACGCCGTATCCCACAACCGCTCACGGCCTCGCTTTGGAATTCAACATGGCAGAGGCGAGGTTAGATCTCGTCGGTTCTACTTGAATATTCATTCAGTAAGAGGAAACGTGGTTGACACGGAATGATCTGTCGAGTTTTGGCGACGGAAGTAACGCAGAGAGTTTGGAAAACAACACGTAAGGCCGCGCGCGGTTATGGGATACGGCGTTAAAATTTTTCTTCCGAGTCCTCCAAATTACGTCACCAGATCACCTGGGAGAGTGTATATAAGTGATGTGAATATGAAAAAGAGTACACATGCAAACAAGATGATAACTTTTGAATGATGATTTTAATAAAGACAAAAAAAAGCAATTACATCGATTTTATCATTTGCATCCCATACTGGGATAATATACCGCTTGACTCTGTGCCTCTTGTATAATATGTTGTGCAGAAGAATCGTAAATTAGTTCACCCGGTCCACAATATACCAACCATTTTCCGTACAACTTGTACCACTTGGCAAAAGGGAACACTTTAGGATGATAGTTCATCTGGGGGGTTTTGTTGAAACGTAAACCACGCCATTCTACCCCACATTTTTCACAGACCTCCCAACCTCGGGAACACACACTGCACACCAAATGATTACAAGTGCCAATTTCGAGATTGAATGCTGTGTCGCAAGACTGACAACGAAACGCAGCGTCTGTCACAAAGTGTGGATCGTGTTCTGACTCTGTCAATTCTTGCATGACTAGTTGCCAAGAGCGAATGGGTGCAGAGTGATCCATCGCGAGAATGGGTGGTGGCGCAACACGTAATCGATGGGCAGGGTACCTTGTAGCCAGCTCTACGATATCATAGTATTCGTGCCTTTCCCCGTGTCTGGTAATCAGACGAGTTGCTTCATATATTAGATCTAGAACGACCTTCGAAGTCGGTATCGAGGGCAAATAAAACCAAGAGTAGCTTCTGTCGGGAATACAGACAAACGCACAAGGGGGGCAAACATATTCGTTCGACGACTTGCCGTCCGATACCGATTGTTTTAATTGCGACAACACTTCATCATAAGGTCGCAATAATGACTTTTCTTCCATTGGATTGGCGACAAAATTGTGCATATCGATCAAACGAGCAACCGCTTCTGAAGCGTTATTTGTTCCTGCCGCGAGGATGGCAGACAAGGCCGTTTTTGTTAATCTTGTCAAAACGGACGAAGACACATCATCGAGAGAGGTGACGGCAACCCCACCGCAAGAATCGTGAACAATTTCGCCACACGCATCACCATCGCTCGACAGATATCCACATTCGTTTGCATCAGTGAACGAACCATTGCAGATGCTGCATTTTAGATCACCGATACATGCTCGAATCCATCGTTGCCTATATTGTTCCAAATCCAGACTCAGACCGTTTCTCGCTGTTTCGTGTAGAGGCCTAGTCGTGGACGGCCTACCTTTCAATTTCACCATCACGTTATCGTCCTTGTCGACGACATAAGAACTCAAAGGTAACCGACCAGAACATAGTTGTTCAAAAAAAGTTTTCGTCATTTCAACGATCGATAAACGGCGTCTGTCGTTGAAAGACGTATCGTCGTTCGACAAAAACACGTGCGTGACCTCGACGAGACCCACTGCATTTGCTAGTGGCAAAAAAGGTGGGAACTCTCTGTTTCGTCGGCGTATTCGATGACTGCCTTGAGAAGGTCATTGGATTCATCCGACATAATAACTTTTACGGCCGTTTTCCACCCCTCGCTCGTCACAATACGAGCTGGTAGACTCGCTTTGAGTCTGCGAACATCCCCCAAACACAACACGCCCTGTTGTATTAGGACGAATTGTCCAGCGATGGCAATGCACGCGATAGCGTCGTTGAACGAACGAACGCACTCCATTTTGGCAAACTTAAAGGATCCCTTGAGTTGAACGTCGACGGTGGTACGATCTGCTTCGGAGTTCAGAATTCCTACAGCATAAGCATGCGATACACCCGTGAATAATCCTACTGTTGCAATGTGCTGACAATTAAAACGAACGAACGGATCTTTTGGTGATTCGACGGAAGGTGCCATCCTTTGCATTTCACTTTTGATGACGTCCTTGAATCGACTCTCGAGTTCACTAACCAGCGGATGTGAAACCCATTGCTTCAATTGATCTGCACTCAAGGACGGTCGAGGTAACTTTACAAACAGAGAATCCGTATACCCGGCTAACGTCGAACCAGAAACCACCTGACGGCACGCTTGCAATAAACGTCTCCCAGTGGCAGTGATACACCCGGTTACTCGAGGATCCGAGTAAGGGTTCTTCTTATTTGCAGACATACCCACCATAGCATTGATGGTCTGTTTTAAATATCTAGCGCGCGTTTCCATGAATGGATCACCGAGAATGCGCAGCCGTTCTTGCAAACGTTCGTTTAACGCAGCCGCAAGACAGCCGGGACGATGTGTGGTAAATCCGCCAAAATCTCCGAGATTCCATTGTCCTCCCTCGGAAACGTAAGTGTCCTTTCCAGCATTGATTCCACAAGCGATCGAAGGGTACATGCTGGTAAAGTCGAATACTCCCACTGGTCCCTTCGAGACGTATTCACAGTTAGGTGGTATTATGAGCCCCCCCACACAAGATGGTCTTGGACCTGGAAGCAATTCACAGACTGTACCGGTCTTGGCGTAATGAAGCACCATGGCTGCAGTGAACGCATGATAGGCAACGCGATGATGCATATCAGTCTGTTTGGTCACGGCTTCGTTCCAAATGTTTTCCAAACATCCACGGGATTGAAAAACTTCTAGCCACTGACGAGGAGTTGAGTTTTCGTTCACACAGTCTACGACACCAACGTCAAAGACCAAGACTCCAAGACCTGGTACAAATGAACGAGCAGCGTTGGGTGGTATGGGTAGACATTGAGGCGACATAGAAC
The DNA here is from genome assembly GCF_036669925.1 of Montipora capricornis. Classification (NCBI taxonomy): domain Eukaryota; kingdom Metazoa; phylum Cnidaria; class Anthozoa; order Scleractinia; family Acroporidae; genus Montipora; species Montipora capricornis. The sequence goes on along the minus strand of NC_090888.1, from coordinate 46,555,650 downwards.
ATAAGAAATAAAATAAAGACGGGGCATAGTCGTGCAGTCGTTTCAACGTCACTTCTCGATCGCGGACCAGGATCACCGTTGGTCTTATATTTCTCACTCTCTCTGCAAAATCAGTAACCTGATCTATTCCGTATGTCATTTCTCCGTCAGCACTTGCCATGCATACTTTACCGTTTTCGGGACAAGCAATGGCTGCAACCACGAGCGAAACAGGCAAACGAGATGGGCGATCGTGGACGCAAATCCCATTGGGCGAATTTACACGCCAATACGAGTCTGTCACGAGTGTAACGGCATCGCGTTTTACTCTCAGTGTAACGCACGACCCTGGAATACCAAGGTTAAACACTGCATCGAGACCATGTAAGGTATCGTGTGCACCGTCGATTATCATCGGTATCTTATTCCTTTCGAAAAAGTCGACAACTCTTTTGTAAGAATCGTAGGAATCAAGACGCACTTCCATCATTTCCTTCTGAGCAAAACTCGAAGAATCCAATATTCGAACACAAAAACGGAATTCAGCGTGCGACGGGCAGTGTTGCTGGATGGTTCCAAAATTCTTTGGGAGCACGAACAGGCGGTAGGGCACACTAGGAAACTCTACCAGCACCAATTGACGATCTTGAGTCTGCGCAGCAAGAAACATTGAATCCCCTAGTTGAGAATCTCGCTTGGTATAGAACGAATAGGCAAACAGGGTCGTCGTGTCGTCGTCATCGTCTGCTGCAGGAGAACATCGCATGCACACACGACCGCCAAAATCGTCCTTTAGAAAACGCGTCGAGGTATTCATAATCAGCCGTATCTTAACTTCCGTCCTTTAAGTTTCAAAATAGGATGAGTAGCAGGATAACCAAAACAAAACCTGTTTTCCTCTTTGGAGAGCGCGACTCCATCAGTTGTATCAATTTAATACCTCCAAGTCCCATAACAAAACCGATTACATTCGACAGTGATTTTCGGTTTTTGGTTCTTGACGTCAATGCATCGGATACCAGTTTTACCCATTGGCTTTCTCCAAAGACGACCAACAAGACGATACTAGACCTTTACTGTTGTTTGTTTGTACTCAATCGCATCTTCTACTTCGCGGGATTAAAATGTTGTTTGTACGTGCAACAAAAAGAGAGACTCGTGCCAGGGGACCTGTTGGTGCGAAAGGAGATCGTCGCTGGACACACCTTGTATTTTGGATTCGATCGCGACGCTCTACAAGAACTTCTCCCTGTTTGTTTGGTATTGATTCTCATGATCAATGCCAATTATTTCGACATTCATCGGATATTCACCAGTCCTCTATGTCTGGACATGCTCAAGGCAGAAGTAGCCACATTCGATCCAATTAAAGGTGTACCAGTGGTACCAGATAAAGCGAAGGAGGTTCAGAAGTGTTAGGATCTTATAGGACTCTGATCGATCTGCAAAGAGTTTTATTGGCCTATCATCGGATCTCTCATACCCAGATGGAACCTCGAGAACTCACCGGTGGCCCTTCACGTGACCAATGCCATTACGAACGACTGCGTAGTAACATGCTAGGTCTATTACCGAAAGAGAACGTGAACGACTTTGCTATTGGATTCATGGCTTTACTATCGGGACCCTTTCTCTTCGAGCATTCATTTCGCATGACTCGAACTTACAAAGAAATGAGGGATCTAGTTTCTCTTTATGGTTGTTACATCGGATTAAACAGGAACCAGATACGATCTATTTTGTCATCGGATCAGTCTTCATTCACACGCACGTTAAAAGACGAAATGAACACTCACGAATTACCCATAGAGAGTGAACTTCTCTCTAAGTGTCTGGAAAATGCTCTTTTACGGTGTCATTTTAGCAGCGTGTTCACTCCCGTTCCTGACCAACCCTCAAATTTTCGTTTGGATTTGACAAGTGGGATTTCTTGGGAAGTTTGCGAAGATCGCATGAAAGGACCCTTCGCTACTCCGTTGTTCACGCTGGTGTTTCCTAGAGAACAAGTAGCCAGGGGTGTACAAATGTTAAACGATTACATCGGTCGGAAATCATTGGAAAATATGTCTGTGATGACACGAGAACTGGAAGCGTACAGCGCTGTGATGATGCAAACAAGAGGGGGGGATTTCAACGACGTGCAGGAAGCAATTACTCGACGGCAAGGGAACATCGAAAACGTGGCTCGAAAATATCCACTATTTGTTGACGTGCGCAACCTATTGGAAAAGTTAGCCAACGTGTTACAACCTGGTGGTAAAGTAAAGAATATGTACCAGGGTGTCTTTGCTGAATTAACCGGGAAGTTGATCGAGGATGCTGTGCAAAGCCCAAACAAGCCCATCAGCCCTGCGTTAGAAGCGTTGATGAATGCATACCCGACACTAGTCGACCGTAATGAGAATTTTAAGGCACTTCATCTGAATAGCCTCACAAACAAATCCACGGGAAAAATCATCGTGGCCGTTCACAACCCATTCGACAACACTGTCGAAATGTCGGATGGGTTATTGATTATGATATCATGACGTATCTCGTAGCCACTCACTCTCTACTACCGGTGGAAACGACAGAACTCCGTCTGGCTGTAACATCAGGTGTTGCTATCGATGCCAAAAAAATTTGGATTGCATGGCAAGGTCCTCCCGGTACTGGAAAATCTACCTGTGTTAAGACGGTTCTAAGAGGTATTCGCGAATTTAATGGTGTTCATATGAATAATATGGTCCGTGAAATGGATTCGATGACTACTGCTTCGCTCAAGTCGTTAAACGAAGATCCTCTTTTACACTGCAGTGGTGTTGCATTCGTGAACGAACTAAACGATGGCGGTTCTGACAAATCGAGTGCTTTGAAAGACGATAGTGGTGAAATGTCTACCGCCATGAAAATTTTACACGACTCTGGCCTTAACACAGTATACCGGGCACAAGTTAAACACAGCTCCAACACTGTTTGCCAAAACGTACAACACGTTATTTTCGATTGCGTTTTTATTGCTCTTGCCAACCATTTGCGCCTATGTCCCTCGCTTTGGGATCGTATGGTCATACACGATATTTACACCGCGAACGATGGTGATCGCATGACGCTTCCCGAGATTTTTCGACGCATGGATATGTTCAAAGTTGGACACTATGAAATTCTCAAACTTTTCGTCATATACTTTGTTTCCATATTTCATTTCGTCGGATGTACTCTGGAAGATGTTGATTATCTAACTAACATAGAACGCTTGGTATTTAGCGTGATGGACCAAGAATTTCGTGCAATGCACATCGATGCAAATTTTCTCGGAAGAGGAAGGTTTCTCGATAACATTCGATCCCTAGTGCAGATGTTAGCCATGCATAGAGCTGTTTTGACAGTCCTCGGGTGCATTGACACATTTCGAATGCAATGGGAGGAACATGATTCCGACAAGGAGACGCTAGAGGACTATAATCAACGAATGTTGCAACTGATGATCGATGATCTCGAGACCATGACGTTGCATGGATTGGTGCGCCGTGTTCAAGAAGTGTATTGTCCTAGTCCAGCAGACTACATCACGATCGTCACTATGCAATGTTTCGACGAAAGCCCTCACTTTCCCATGTTTCGTGCTATCGTGAGATCACTAGTAGATCCCACAAACCTAGAAAACACAAGCGACGGACGCAAGATATTCGTGGTTCCAAACGTAACGTATGCACGACTCTGTGAAATTTTCGACAAAGAGCGCATCAACTTTGAAAGGAAAGAAATCCAAAACATTTTCGAAGCCATGATGACTTCCATCACCAGGGAGGGCATCCCCGTTATTACACGATCAAATCACTACGGGGGTCGTCCCGGCGAGACTAAGCATTCTGCATCTATGTTTGAACTATCGATCGACGCTAACGCGGCATCAGAACTCGCCATTGAATCGGACATGTTAAATTTGGTGACGAAGTTGACAGGGGATATCCAAGAACGAATCACGAAGGCCGCACGAGAATCGCAATCCCCCGCTGTACTTGATCGGTGGTTTAGAGATGAAATGGTGGATATCGAAACGAAACGATATGGTACGAATGCAAATCGGTTCTTTGGATTCTTGTCACATCTCGTACCAAATAGATGGACCTCCCGGTACGCGCAACAAGTTGTAGGGAACTGTGAAGGGAATGCAAAATTTATCCAAGTGTCTAGCGACTTTAATCATGCTCGATTAAAACTGATGCGCCGTTGGATGGTGCAATGTGCCGAGGATCCAAAGAATGTGAATACAGACAATGGATACATCCGTGTTCATCAAGTGGATCGGTGCCCCGTACTCGTCTCCACCATTCGCGATGTTTCGGTACAAGATACTTTCCAAGGCGAATCGGCGTCCGCTTCAGACGACGGATCTCTCTTACCGTTTTACAAAGCGGGATCCACCGTTTATGTTCATCAAGCACTCTTGATACTCCGCTTAGGTGTGACTGAACCTGAAGCCAAGAAGTTGCGCAGAGCATGTTCTGAACCCGACTACCCCATCGAGTATTGGACGTTCGATGCAAACCTACACTCAACACTTTGGGCGATCCTGGAAAAAAAAGATGTTTCGCGGATCGACGTAAAATATACCACAACAGCTGATGCGTTAGTCTACGAACGAGATTTGGATGGGCAAGGCACTGGTGCATGGCTTCACTTGTCTCTTTTGTCGCGATTAGAAGGAGTTTTTTCTACTTCAGTCGCTACTTCTCGGGACGCAGCTAAGGAATTTGCCACGAGGTGCATGCGAAGGAATTTGACGGATCGAAAGACACTGCTGTATTTCAACAAACGAAACACTGAACAACCTTTTGGTCTCATCAAAGTGGATGAGGTAGAGTCTGCACGAGGGGGAGTGCTCCCCCGTGTCAATCTACCGCGAGAAAAAAAAGCCGATTTTGTCACGGCCAGCATGGCCATGATGCGAGAAGGTCACAGTGCATTTCTCGGGATAAAAAGACAACAAACCACGACCTTTTTACCCGAGCACGAGAAAGCTTATGTTACCCAGAATACATTGCTAGTACGGGAAGACTCAAAGAAATCCAAGACCGTTGTAAAGCCATTTATTGTGACGATTTGGATGCCCAAGAAATGGCCATCGACCACGAAGTCACCGCACTCACAAAAGAATTGCTCCCCAAAATAGCATCGAGATATCGAGCTCTTACGGTGAGAGTGCCCGTATCGTCTGTAAAAGATCTTATGAGTCGAGATGATAAAAGGTCGAAAGGGGTCAAGCGAGTTTGGGCCGATACTAGTCATTGATCGGATTCACAGAGGAGACAAAAAGAACAATAAAATGTCATTTCACACAATTAGCGTATCATTTATTATTTTTTTTTTTGGGGGGGGGGGTTCACTCGATACATGCAATTGCTCTAGAATCTTGTGTAGGTTTTTTACGGTCGTTTGAAGTGTAGTCACATCGACAGCATTGACCAAGTGCAAATGAGAAGGCCTCAAGCATACAATATTCTTATCCTGGTTTGAATCTGTCGGAAAATGTTCTACCGTGAAACCACTCCCACCACTCGGGGATTCTCGACCGAAAGAAAGAAACAATACTCGAAGACGTAGTTCGGCTCGGGATTCTCCCTGGAGCAAAACGCAATGCCAACAACCACTTTGATCGAATTTCTGTTCGATCATGCAGCGTTTCAGAATGGTAACGATATCATCCTTGGCCCACGTACTACTTTTTTGGTAACTCGCAGCGACCTTATCGACAGAAAAATGGTCGCGAGAATCGGTAGGTCGATTTAACTTGAAAAGTAAATCGTCTACATCTTGTTGTGGCCGACGAGGGTCGCTTATCGTCCTGTTGTGACGAGAGCCAATGTTCGCATCTAGAGTGGATGCAATAAGGACAGGTTTCAAGGACCAGGGCCGTGATAAAATACGCGATATACCACAGTCAACGGGTTAACGAAGAACACAACCAATGACCCCCCTGTCTGTTTCGTTTGAATGAGCACATCGAATTCTCTGCCGCGAAGGACGCTCGAAAACACCCTTGTTTAAGACCAATGGTTGCTTTCGGTCGGTTCGTCCTGTCCATTTGCATTGTAATTGAATGACATACGCA
>NC_090888.1:46535615-46549477 GCF_036669925.1 Montipora capricornis | reverse complement strand
ATCCCGGTTGGTAGGAGTAACCTGAAATGTCACTCCAAGAAGCTTCAGATAAAAGACACGTTTAATATCTAAACTTTCATCAGGATGGGGCAAGGTTGTTCTTCCTCTTATGACAATTTCCTTGGTGTTACTCAAATTGAGTTTCAGTAAATTCTTCACTGCCCAGAGAATAGTTTTTTACCTCCCTAGAGGTATGGTCATTAACATTAGGCCCAACGGGAATGCTACACGTAACGCCATCGGCATATTTTATCTGTGACTACAGCAAAGTTCTCACATTTACTCGCAGAGAATTTTGCCAGGCGAAATAGCTTCAATGAGAAGCCGCAAATTTGGTGCTGTAGGGGCTTGCTCCTTTACTCCTAAAATTCCCTTTAGATGTATTTTTTTCTTTTTTCTTTTAACTCAAAGACTCCTTATGTTTCGATATGTCCACTGGAACGCGGCTACGATTGCGCTCGATTGTGACCTCTTCACCCTTTCGAAAGAAACTTACGATCACTTTTAAAATTCCGCTCATGACTCGACCGCATGGAAAAACAACGTACAGGACGTACAGGCGATCGTACAGGCGCAACAGTCAGAAAAGGCACGCTGCTGTTTGGAAAATGAGCCTACGCTCCTACCCGAAAGGAGGAGAAACAGGGGCGCTTACCATTTAAACGGAATTTTTGGTGAGATATTTTTGACAGAAGGTACTGGACATTCCCTACCGAAAAATTGAGAAACGGAATGAGCTGTCCCATTTATGAGTCCATTTCCCAATGCCGTAAGAGTCTGGGTACAAATAAATGTGGCGGCCAATGCCCGCCAAGTGAAGTTATGTAATCCTCGCATAGGCGCCTGATTCTAGTGGTGCAAACAAATGATACAGAAAGTTCTAGTCGTTTCGGTAAAATTGGAAAAGAAGACAACCTTCGAAGGTTGTTCTTTTTTTCCGGAAAATTTCCTTTGGTGTCAGCTGTTCCATTTGTTTTCCCAACGGAACAACCAGTTTTTTTGCTAACAAGTGGTAATCACCCCAGGTTACCTCTGGTGAAATAGAGCCCACCAAAGGATGACATTTCATAAACTAGAAACAAATCATACAAAATACTATTGAAATGTTAAAAGAAAAAAGACGTTACGCATTATTCCGATCCAACCGACATCCCCACAATGTCGGACCCTGTTGGTTGTCGGTTACTGCGATTTTCATAATTCTGCAGAATCTCACCTTCAAGTTCTAAGCGCCAAACTGCGCTTTGGCTTCCATCAATCCAATTTCCGAACATGGCGGTGAAGATCGACTCCGCCTCCTGAAAGTGAATTGGTGTTTTCGTTTAGTTCAGAGGTCGAACACCATTATGATATACTTTTAGAAATTCTTCAGTAAAAAGATTCGTACACATTCCATCACTCTCCATCGGCGTCGAGTTTAAATATGCGAATGTACCGTGGGAACCAAAGACGCTGATTGGTGGGTTAGTCACGCATCAATTGATTTCGTCATTAGTGGTTGGCGTCGGAAGTTTGATTGATGGAACCCAAAACGCAGTTTGCTCGTTGGCGCTTGGAGATGAATTCCGCAGAATTATGTCAGTTATCGGTAATATTTTTCTTGTTTTGTCGGCAATCAGTTATATTTATCGCCGTTTGTCGCTTGTTCGTTAACCCCATTCAGACCCTCTAACAAATGTCGTTGTGGTTTTATAGATTATATTGTATGCTTCTCGAAATGGTTCACCAGATTTCTATAAATATTATCAAGAAGCCAATAAGATGTGACCTTTTCGCTTACTTTTCAAATGAACATATCATGGTCAATGTTGGAGTTTTGCAAATAGCCTCTCAAACATGATGGCCTAATCTAATTAAGTGGAAGTACTTTACAATTCTTGCCGGTTTAACAGAAGAACAGTTTGCCGGCATTGCAAAAAGATATTTCGCCAGATATTAAAGGAAACTGCATTCCCCACACAATTATGGTAGTAGCCAAAACGCGGGGCCGGGGCCGGGGCCGGGGTGGGGCCGGGGCCGGGGTTGGGGCCGGGGCCGGGGCCGGGGCCGGGGCCGGGGCCGGGGCCGGGGCCGGGGGGGTCGGGGTCGGGGTCGGGGTCGGGGTCGGGGTCGGGGTCGGGGTCGGGGTCGGGGTCGGGTTCGGGGTCGGAGTTTCTTTTTTTGCCAATTTTTTATTGTTTCAACTTTTGACGTTATTTTCCTGTAATGTTATATTCGAATGTTTGGCATCTTTCTTTCATTTATACGGAATCTACGAAAGAGACATCTTTGTTTTTCGAAATTAAGAGAATTTCAGACTGAAATTGGAATTTTTGTGGGGAATATACACTAACACTAACTCCTGGAAGATCCGCTGAGCTCCACATTTTAAAAGCACATTTTAATAATGTTTACTTCGTAAAAACCTCCGCAATACAATTAAAACGAAACAGAACATAGCCACAGTTCCACGATAGTCGTCAAACAACGTTATCATTTGCTTGTTTTCGCAAAATTGTTTTCAATGTTGTTGTGTTTTTTATAGTGATATTGGATTCGATCCCGTGACGTCCGAATAGAATTGACTAGCAAGTTCCCGTGCGACTCTGGCTTTACTACAAACCGTTTCTAGTAAAGACAGACAACAACACGACAGCAACACGAGCAACGAGCAAATTTAAACGTTGCGTGACTGCGTGACGATCACATTTTTTTTATTTTTCTCAAGAAGTAAACATTGCAATGCTGTTTTTAAGTGTGGAGATCAGCGAGTCTTCAGTGTTTTTGGCAGTTGGCGTATATATCATAAACTCCAATTTCAGCATTTCCATGATCTTAATTTCGAAAAACAAACTCCGATTTTCGAAAAGACTAAGTCAGGTTATCGCAAAAACTAACAGGAGAATAACGATAAAAATTGAAACCAAAAGAAATGGGAAAAAGAAAAGGCACCCCGACCCCGACCCCGGCCCCGGCCCCGGCCCCGGCCCCGCGTTTTGGCTACTACCCACAATTATACAAAACATTCAGAAGAGGTAATGCCGGAATGAGGCTGGCCGTATGAAGCTTATTAAGTTTTATGATTTCCAATGGAAACCAATAAGGAAAGAAGCAACGCTAAGGCCCAAATGCCAAGTTAAAACGATGTTTATTGATTAACTTCATGGAGCGTTCATCGTCTCAACAAAAGCAATTTGATGAAAAGTCAAAAGTTAAACGCTTTTTTTTGTCTGTTGTCCTTCCCGACTTTTCTAACTTGTCATTTGAAGACTCTCATATCTCGACCGCTATAGTAATTCATAGTGCCAGAGAAATTATGAAGTTCTACTAGAGACCAAATGGAACTCTACGAGTCAAGATGACATAGCGGTCATAGACAGCGCCTCCCACCACCGCAATCGTATATGGACTGAGTTTCAGTCGGTCCCAACCTGTTTCGACGGTTTTGCTCTGGGAAGTCCAGTTTTCCTCCCTCTCTCGCCAAAATCGACTAGCAGGTTCTTTTCCCCTATTTTGCAAGGGTAACCTTGCTTTAACCTCATTTATGTGATACTTAACGCTGGCAAAATTACAAACGATGGAAATGTTGGGGTAACTCTTTAAAAGCAGTCAAAAACTGCTAGAACGTCACTAGCATGAGTGTTCCCACAAGTACTTTCATTAGACTATGGCTGAGTATTCAGTGGTGGTATCTTGCAATGTTCCAAAACAGTTTCTTAGACCTTACGTTGCTTTCAGTTAAGTTTTTTGGTAAAAGATTTAAACAGCATTAGAGGCCTGGTGCAGAAACAGATTTATTAATATGAATGAATTCGAAAAAACGTTTACTGATAGACACTAGGGAAAAGATAAAATAACAAAATTAAACGATCTTTCGTCATTTATGTACTAATAAATTAATAAAGAAGTAAATTGCACCGTCTTATTTTTCTCAGGGACGAATCTACAGTTGTTTGCTGGATTTCGGGCATGTTACTGTTAGGAAGGATTTTTTCGAAGACACATGTTTGAAGAATGCGAGTCATGTGAACAACAAGGTGGATTAAAATGCGAAAATGGTTCCATTAGTCTTCAACGGGGTTACTGGTGGAAATGGGAGAACGATACAAACAAAGAACTTTACATATCCTTCAGCGAAGTCTTACGTGGGAATTCTTCTGTTGGAAACCAATCCATGATCGAGTACCGATACTCTCTTCCTCAAGCATATAAATGTCCAAGACCGGAATCCTGTCTGGGAGGTATGGACTCCCCATGTATTGCTGGATATAAAGGACCATTGTGTGAAGTGTGTAATCCTGGATATTACAAACAGTTGAAGACATGCAAAGAGTGCCCCTCAAAAGCATGGATGATAGCACAGCTTTCCGTCATAGCAGCAGTGACTATTATAATTACTGCGTTTATGGTGTGGAGAGGCAGGAAACAAGCCAAGAACAAACAAGACCGCTCCTTAGTTGATATAATTCTTGGAAGACTAAAAATTGTTATCGGTTTCTACCAGGTAACATTTGGAGTTCTCGAGGCATTTGCATACATCAAATGGCCAGACTCTCTCGCACTTATTGGAAAATATTCCGAGATTTTACAGCTAAATATTTTACAGATTGCTCCAATCCACTGTCTCTTTCCAGATCTAAAAGTCAATGCTTTTGGAAGATTGTTTACTCTGCTCGGTATCAATGCTGCGGTCGTCATTTTGGCATTCATTATTTATGGAATTAGGAAGGTCTTATTGAGCAGAAAGACCTTCTCGGGTCAAATGGAGAAAGTGAAGAAAATTTCCGAAACAAAGCAGTTGGTCTACAGAACAGTCTTTTTTTTCCTTTACGTAACCTATCTAAGCACCTGCTCCAAGACAGCAAATGTTCTTCCCCTTGCTTGTCGAACACTGTGCCTTGACGAAAAAGGCGAAAACTGCGACTCGTTTCTAAGAGCTGACTTTACTGTCAAATGTTCCAGCCAAGAATTCCGACGATCTGTGATTATTGCATATTGCAGCCTTTTTTACATCATGCTCCTACCTATGGCTGCCTTAGTGGTTCTGTGGAGGCACCAAAGGTCTTTGAAGAAACTTGGCGACGGAGGTGACGATGAATCCACACATTCCCAGCGTTCAATTCCAGAAGTTGTCACAGGATTACAATTTTTATTCGCAAATTATAACACTCACTCATGGTATTGGGAACTTGTTGAAACAGCTCGGAAGGTGGCATTAACGTCAGGCATTATCCTGATAGGAGGTGAGAGCAGAGCCTATGTTGGGTTAGCATGTGTTATGTCAGGTCTCCATGGTATGTTCTTTGCGTACAAGCGGCCGATAGCGGACCCCTTTGAGAACAACATGATGGTTTCTTCCCTTGCTGTCACATTCGTCAACCTCGTAATAGGTGTTGTGAGTAGAATTCCAGCAGAGAGGGCACAATCCCTGGTGGACTCATATATGGACCATATCATGGTCAATGCATTGGTATTTGGAGCAAATTTTTTGGTAATTGGAATTCTTGCGGGTAAGCATTTTGTTCGTATTTGAAATTAAATCAAAAAGAGTTGGAGACTTGGCTATCATTGTATGCGGTTGTGAGCTAGGAACATACAGCAGTTCACTTAATCTGAAAGATACCACTCTATGATTAAGACACAGAATCGGCCCTGGACTTTCTGGTCCAAATTCCTTTTTCAGATTTTCCGCAGAAAACAAAGTTACAAACTTATATTTAACATGTTTAAAGAGCCAACATAACCCTCTTTAGATCCATACTTTGATCTCATACTTTGATCTCCAAGAGCGTAGGAAGTGGCAGTATTTACTTTCCCCAATAGGGACGTTAAGCAAGGACTACGTAGGTGAATAGAACGGTGAATAGAACGGCGATTTCTTCCGCCATGCGAAGGTGGCCTGGTTTCTAGCCGTAGTGCGCTTTCCGAATACGTAGGAGATCATGGCCGACCGTAGTGGAAAGTGCGTATGTATTTTGTTGTACATGATATGCTTAATATGTTATTGTTTCAACCTAAATGGCAAGATACAGGCATTTTATCCCTTTTTTATCATCTTTGGGGATTTCCAAAGAGTTATTTGTTGATTTTGAGCTCAAAATGCGGTAGCAGCAGGCGCGAATAACAACGCTTTTCATAAGCGAGGCTTTCACCAGATAATTCACGATTTTTCTATTCTTTCACAGTACCTCTCGCCGCGACTTTTCGCGTGTCTTTTATACCGAGATGAAAGTACTTTGGCGATTTAAACTCATACATATACATGTATCAGCATTTGAGCGAGAAAAGCAAATGAGGAGATCAAGATCTATATGTGTTTACGTTAATCCTGTAATTTTGTTCATTTTAGGCGCATGGAAATTTTGTTGTCGTTGCTCACAATGAAAAGTTACCGGTATTTGGGGATTCAAGTTGACAGGCTGATATTCCTGTTAGAGAACTAAGAATTCTTCTAAGATAAAGTTAGAACCGTGCGAAAGAAGGAGCAAATCTCTTTTTTTTCCAAAAGATGACATGACACTCAACAAACTTCCGTTCTACTACGCGACTTGCTTAACGTGATTCCCTAGTATTGCACTGCACATCCTGTTCTGCGCATAACACATCGTAGGCCTAATGGTCAAAATTCACGGCTTAGTTCTGTTTTCTCTGTATCACAAGTCTCGAAGGATATTTCTAAACAAAACTGTTTGAGTTTAACCATGAAGACTCTCAGCCATGTGTGAATATTGATATATCAAACGTTGCCAAAAACATTTCAAAATGGCGGCCTTTTGGGAGGGAAAGCTCGCTAGAAAGAAGAATGGCCGTTTTCACAGCACAGCAGTAGAGCGAAGAACGGAAAACGTTTAAGACCCTCGCAAAAAAAGTCGAGTGAGAGCCTTGCTGATGCTTAAGTGTCATTTCAGTCCGAGAGTGAAAGTGAAACCGCGCTATTGGGGAAACGTCTTGTCGAGGGGTCGAGCTCGGTTTGCTTTCTGTTTTCTCCTAAACAAGGTTCGTGACCTACCTTTTTCTGTCATAATTTTATTGTCTTACTCCTCCTCTTTGTGCGGTAAAACATTTTGCATAAGAAAAAAAGGGTTACATGGGAAAAAAGTATTCGTAGGCATCACTCGAGGGCACAAAACTGTTTCCTCGAGATCACGCACCCGAGGAATATTTGTAGTCAGTGCCTTTTCATGACGCGTGTCTGTGCCATAAAAAAACATTAAATTATTCCTTTTGAACAATACAATACACCTGTTGTGTTATTTCAAGAAGTACGTCAAAGCTGTGCTTCCTGTTCCTGCGAAACGTAGCGTGAACCGATGGAACAAACTTGTCTTTGATAGATGAAGTCGCAATGATTAAGTGAGTAACTTGAGCAAGTTATTTCTCCCAAATGATCTTGGTGACCAATTTTTTTTAATCTCACATTTTGAGTCAAGATAATGTAGGGAACAATCGCGAAAAATTTAAAGAAAACCTTACGACAACTTCTATTACTAAGGAGTCACCAAGAGCTTTGAATTTTGGCGGAATGCTACATACTAGTTCCATTTTTCTGCGTCTAAAACTCTCCGTAATAGACATTACGTAGTCCTTGCTTAAAGTGCCTAATGATGTGCACACCACGATTTAATTTGACGAATCAAAAAAAAAATTGTTCATTGTTACGATGTAGTGACACATTTAAGAGATTGGTTATTCATTCCAGAAAAGCCAAAGGAAAGCACGGGGGTCCATCAGTAAAATCTGTTTCCTCATTACTTTCCATCTCGTGGTATAACAAAGATAGATTGAGTTGCAGTGTCAAATTGAAAGTTTCAACTTTTAAGCCAACTCAAACAAAGAGGCTAGGAGGAATGAATGAATGTTCCTTTTTGACCCATCATACGATATGTGTTCACTACGAACAAAGAAAGTTTGTCTACACATTGTAACTGAATTTCGAACGATAGTCTAGCAGTGAATAGCACAATTTCAGGGGAATTGTGCGTTTTTTGATAAAAAGCATGAAACATCTCACCAATGTCAAGCAAGGGACAGTTAACAATTTGGGATATAGAGGCATGGCTGAAATGACCTACAACTGGAATAAGCTGGTTTTGAGAAAAATGCTGACATCAGAACTTTCCTTGAGACATTTTTTTTTTTGTGTGTGTGTAGACCGTGGTTGCATTTTTTTGTTAAATGTTGGAGTTTCAAGACGTTCAAAAAATATCAAAAGAGAATTCAAGCATAATATAACCTAGGATTTGAATTGTAATAATACACATAATGGTAAAAAGGGCACATTGATAATATAAAAAAAATAAATACTTGTCTCTACAAGTAATCTATAACTTTCAACTATATATGTCATCTTAGATTATGCCCACTTTTTGCATTTTTTTGTTGGTTAGTAAACACTTATACTTTGAGAATGATGGCTTTGACTGCAAGCGTACAGGGCTGTGAACTAAAGGTTTGCGTTTGAGCACTTGCACAACCATCTGCAGACTTCCTTGCAGGAATAATAAATGAGCTCATAGCAGCTTTGATGGGCTTATGGAAGTGTTGGCCACAAAGGTTTTCATTAACTATTTATCTCCCATCCCCATTCAGCAGGACGTGGAAGCTCTGGAAGTGCTAGGTGTACTTAACCCCAAACATGGCTACCTTGATACGATGCTCGAAGGCCCTACTGAACGAATCTCATCATTTTTTGATCACCTACGTCAGCCTATTGCTAAAACGAAAAAAAAACTCATACCTCAAAGATACCAGTCTCAAATTAAGACACAATCATTGTCTTATTGGAAGTTACTAGCCTTTACAATAACATCCCACAGGAAGAAGGAATCGGCATTGCATGTAGAACATACGAAACATTCTATGAAAACAAACCTCCAATTCCGTCTCACTCTTTCTTAGAGAAATGCTAACACTCCTCTTGAAAGCCGTGAAAAAGAGATGAAATCTTGTAGCACACGAAACCGCAGTGGGAACTAAAATGGCCTTATCTTTTGCTAACATTTTCAAAGTTATCAACCAAAGTCCTTACAATTACAAAGCACGCATTTGGAAAAGATACATTGACGACATCTTTTCTCTATAGAACATAAACAAAGAAGCAAAAACAACTTGACAGCTGACAGAGCTAGCAAATAGCTATCACCCTGCAATAAATTCACGGCTGAGATTTCAGATGCTGAAATAACAATCCTGGATACATATGTAGACAAGAGCGAGAGATTCAAAAAGGAAAAAAAAGTACTCTATTCTTGATGTGTGCACACACTTTAAACCGACAGAGATTTTCCAATACACGCACTTCAAGTCCTGCCACATTCCAGGCGTCAGGAAAGGCTTCATCAAAGGCGAAGCCCTAAGCAAAATTTGAAAAACACATCGCACAATTCAAACAAAGATTACGCCACCGGGGTTATCCAGCCGATAACGTGGTAAACATCACTTTATATGAAGTCAAGTTTAGCGAAAGAATGTTGGCTCTACAATATAAAATGAAAAATTGCCGTTTGTTACAGAATGTCATGTCAACCATCAGTCCTTAATCTCAAGAATATTCTAATGAACAAATGGCATCTTATATACAAAACCAGCCCTTACTAGCAGAAATCTTAAAAAACCCTCACTAATTTCATATAGAAAAGGGAGGTCTTTGAAAGATAGAACATAGCTCTGAGGTCTTTGAATTTCCTATCTTGATCAATAGGAGTCGCATTTGGCCTGACTACACCTGGAAACACTTTTTGTAGGCTTCTCCAAAATTTCATGCTATTTGCAGAGTTTTACTAATAATAAAAATGAAGGAATAATGTGAATATGACATTTTGCTGGTGTCTGGATTAAAATGACGCATTTCTGAATAGATCTGTAGCTGTATTTGAAATTTCCTTTACCTTTAAAGTGGTACTACGACCAAAAAAAAATTTTGTTTTTTCTTTGGATTTCAAAACTATGTTAACTAAACACTAACTCACCCAAGTTTTAAGTTCTGATTTTAAAAAGACACCTGTTTATTTTAGCTGGAATTTTATTATTTATTGGTCCGCCATTACTAACTTCAAAATCTTGAGAGAGCTGGGTCGAGGAGAAAATGACGTCAAACACTCACTAGTTTAAGAAAGCAATGCGTGTGTACGCGCCCTAATTAATATGCAGCACGGGAGTTTCGGGCTTTCAGACTTTTCAACCCGTGTTTTGCATATATAATAAATTGCGTTTACACGCTGAAATTTTAAGCTAGTGAGTAAATGACGTCATTTCGAAATCCAAAACTTACACTCAAAATAAACAGTCTTTGGATAAAACTCAAAGCTCAAAATTTTGCCAGTTAGGTGTTAAGCGACCACGCTTTCAAAATCAGAAGAAAAAAAGGAAATGATTTTTTGATCATAGTACCACTTTAACAGGAAACTAGTTGAAAAATTAAACCCCAGAAAATGCTGATGTCACCATTTTTTTTTTGATTTTTTAAAAAACCTCTTAATCACCGTTACAGGACTTTTTGGCCATGCCTCTATAACCAAAATTGTTAATTTCATGAAGGTCAACAAGCACGCAGAGTTTGATTCTTTTATTATAAAACGCACAATTCCTTCTCTTAACAGCCTGACTACAAAAACACTTCAGGATCTTGCAATACGATTGGAATACAGTGACGGGAACAAACATCCGGGCATTTACAACCGCTGGCGAAAAACAGTCGGGCGAATACGCATTTTGCAGAGTACTAAGCTCAGTTGTTGGTCTTCTCGTTCACTTATGATACTACACAAACGTATTCACTTCTTTTCTTTCTTCTATTCCAGTCCAGTACCTCAGGTATTTTTGCCGCTTTATCAAAGAATGGCGCAAAAATCCACAATGGTCTCTTTCGTGTTGCCTGGCGTTGCTTATGCCTCTTAATGACCTCCAGAACGAGATAAGAGGAATGACAGGGAAAAATTTTCTGAAAGATCAAGTGCAAACTGGTACGTTTAACATGCCATCAGTATCTAACACGTTAAAGGAGAGTGGAGCAGTAAGCTTTGAACTTGCTACTCTCCATGAGCAGTCCAAAGAGTCAGTTGAACCTCGATCAGTGAACCTTGGCTATGAAGAAAGCGACAATGGTGGCCATGAAGAAGAAGAACATGCTAACAAAGTCGCATTTGACACAAGAAAGGAGAGTGGGGCAGTAAGCTTTGAACTTGTTACTATTCATGTACAGCCAAAAGAGTCAGTTGAACCACGATCAGTCAACTTTGGCTTTGAAGAAGGCGACAACGGTGACCTCGAAGAAGGAGATGCTGACAAAGTAGCGTTTGACACAAAAAAGGAGAGTGGAGCAGCAAGCTTTGAACTTGCTACTATTCATGTGCAGTCGAAAGAGTCAGTTGAACCTCGATCAGTCAACTTTGGCTTTGAAGAAGGCGACAACGGCGTCCTCGAAGAAGAAGATGCTGACAAAGTGGCTTTTGACACAAGAGAGGAGATTGGAGCAGTAAGCTTTGAACTTGCTACTATTCATGTGCAGCCGAAAGAGTCAGCTGAACCTCAATCAGTCAACTTTGGCTCTGAAGAGGGCGACAACGGTGGCCTTAAAGAAGAAGATGCTGACAAAGTCGCATTTGACACAAGAAAGGAGAGTGGAGCAGCAAGCTTTGAACTTGCTACTATTCATGTGCAGTCAAGAGAGTCAGTTGAACCTCGATCAGTCAACTTTGGCCTTGAAGAAGGCGATAACGGTGGCCTTAAAGAAGAAGATGCTGACAAAGTCGCATTTGACACAAGAAAGGAGAGTGGAGCAGCAAGCTTTGAACTTGCTACTATTCATGTGCAGTCAAGAGAGTCAGTTGAACCTCGATCAGTCAACTTTGGCCTTGAAGAAGGCGACAACGGTGGCCTTAAAGAAGAAGATGCTGACAAAGTCGCATTTGACACAAGAAAGGAGAGTGGAGCAGTAAGCTATGAACTTACTACTATTCATGAGCAGTCGAAAGAGTCAGTTGAACCTCGATCAGTCAACTTTGGCTATGAAGAAAGCGACAACGGTGGCCTTGAAGAAGAAGATGCTGACAAAGTCGCATTTGACACAAGAAAGGAGATTGGCGCAGTAAGCTTTGAACTTGCTACTATTCATGTGCAGCCGAAAGAGTCAGTTGAACCTCGATCAGTCAACTTTGGCTATGAAGAAAGCGACAACGGTGTCCTTGAAGATGAAGATGCTGACAAAGTGGCATTTGACACAAGAAAGGAGATTGGCGCAGTAAGCTTTGAACTTGCTACTATTCATGTGCAGCCGAAAGAGTCAGTTGAACCTCGATCAGTCAACTTTGGCTATAAAGAAAGTGACAACGGTGGCCTTGAAGAAGAAGATGCTGACAAAGTCGCATTTGACACAAGAAAGGAGAGTGGAGTAGTAAGCTTTGAACTTGCTACTACTTATGTGCAACCGAAAGAGTCAGTTGAACCTCGATCAGTCAACTTTGGCTTTGAAGAAAGCGATAACGGTGGCCTTGAAGAGGAAGATGCTGACAAAGTGGCATTTGACAGAGGAAAGAAGCTGGATCGTCTCGCAAACCCGAAAGATACATTCGATACTCATTTCTGACTGGCTTGTTCGAAGTTTAACTGGATTAACTGAAAATTATCGCGAACAACGGCATTCTTTTGTAGAAATATATAACCTTAGGTCCTTCAATAATGTAACCTGGCAACATATGAGTATCTTATTTGATCTTGAAATCGTTATCAGGAATAGAAGATAAAAGATTACTTCCACGTAAGTCTCAAGGTTTGAAAATCCTCATGGCATATTCCTTTAATTTATCCCCCTGAGATTCTTCTTTTGGGACTGTTTATCGTTAGAATTCTAGATTAAACTGGTCGGTTGTTAGAAATTATGTCTGTCTTCCTTGAGTAGAATTGATAAGGGCTGAAATCTTGTATTGTGAATTCCTCACCATGCAGTATTATAAAGATAAAATGAACTTGCAACTGACGACAACATAAAATTGTGGAGGCCGATTGCGGAGGAGAAGTCATTGTGAATGACACGGATCGTAAAATTCAAAAAAAAAAAACCTAAGCAAGGATTGACGTGAGCCGATCACCAACCTGCTGTGTACAACTTACACTGATACACAGCTAGTCGACAACATAAACCAACAGTATAGCTGTGAGCATAGCCCTGAGACAAGCAATGAAGGAGGTTCAAGAATCTTTCAATAAGTTCATATACATTATAAAATAATAATTAAACGTAAATAGTTTAAAGTTTTATAGCCAAAGAAATTTCTTTTAAAGAAGTAAAATTGTTTCATCTCCTGCGCGACCAGCTGTGCCTGGAGGCCCAGTCAGTGTGCCAGACTGGTTGAAGGCTCAGCGCTGTCGCCTTCCTGTTTTCCAAGACAGGAAACTTTGCTCCGTACTGTCTCTTGTCATTCAGGTGTACAGATGGTCGCAGCCGACATACTGCAGGGTCCGGAAGGAGCCTGCTACGGTTTAGTATCCCGTCCAGTGGTCAGTAGAAATGGTCTAAGTCGCTTCATGCTACAGAAACCGAGATAAGCTCCAGCAGTGTAAACCCTCGGGATTCGAGAGGGACTTCGCTTTGCCTTGCATTGCCAATCATGATTTGTAAGAATCAGGGTAATATCGCACTTCAGCAGTTTAGTTTAGTAACTGAAAGGGAAAGTACTGCGTGTGCAGCAAAATGTCATCTCAAAGAGAAATTAAGCAATTTTATTGTATGAACAACATTAAGCCTTCCAAAAATGGAATAATGTTCACCTGTGTTGACGAAGACACTCGGTGGTGAAGATGGACTCTCCTGATTATGGACCGCTAACTTGTAAAAATATCAAACATAATGATTTGTACAATTTATTGCCATGCATGCAGATTAACTT
>NC_090888.1:46503115-46523115 GCF_036669925.1 Montipora capricornis | reverse complement strand
ACGAGAACGTCATCTCAAAATGTAAATTTGCGTTATTTTAATCGCTTCGTGACTATTTCAACGTTTTTAATATGACAAGGGTGTGGTATTTCCTCAAAGATGACACCAGTCGGAACACCACTCCATTTTAGGAGAGAAAATGAAAATTTATCCTCAAGTGCTGACGTTCTTCATAAAACCAAAAGCTTGGCTATTTCACGTTGTTGTTTTGCTGACGACGGCAAAGAAATGGACAAAAGTGAAAAACGCACGTGCAGAGCGTGCAAAGCTATTGTTTTTACCCACTAAGTATGCAAATTCCTGACGTTCTCGTTGCCGTCGCCGTTGTCGTTGCTTAAGCTCCCTATTGTGGAACTCTCCGCGATAGTGAGCGTCGCTCAATTACATGTGTAAGTAGTTTTAAAGCTCATCTTAAGACCTATCTTTTTAGACATGCATATACTTAATAGAGCCTTTACTATCATATTGTTAGCATTTTCTCTCTTTACATAATACTTTCGTTAAATATTTAATAATTAGTTTTTACCATATTGTATATTTTTATTTATTTATTAAGCCTTACCATATTTTTAGTTAGACGTTTATCTATTGTTTCTCATATTTATAATTTAGGAATGCGCATCTGATCGTAGTCATGTAAAGATGCGCACTAGAAATGAATAAACTATTATTATCATCATCATCATCATCATTGTTGTAACAGAGCTCCAGATTTTTGTTCCATAAGAGGTAAAAGCCAGTGTTTATCCGTACTTGGTGGTGTTAACTCTAGGTTGCACAAGAATCAGTTCACCCCTCAAGTTACATGATGTACTTCTAAGAGTCAATAGAGTACAAAGTGGAGGAGGCGTTCCATGAATGGCTTTGTAAATAAGCATACACGTATCCTGGACTCTTCTGTTTTGAAGAGTAAGCATGTTTGCTGTTTCCAGTAGAGTACTATAAGTGCTAATGTCGTCATTAAAAATTGACCTTAGAGCTCGCTAACTACAAAGCTCAAATTTTCAAGTTTAGCGGTTGCAGTTTTTCCACAGTGCGTGAAGTGAGGTAAAATATAGGCCTTGTATAGCACAAGTTTGGTTTGGACGTTAAAGAAACTTTCTAAACTTAGTTAAAACAGCAATCTGCTTGCTGATCTTCTTACATAATGAAGTGACATGGTTGCTGAAATTCAGCTGAACTTCTATATAAACGCCTAATAGTTTGGAGATGGTAATGGAACCCTTCAACGAGACCATTGGCAGTTCAAAAGCACTGATTGGTTGATTCGAATAGACTCAAATGCTTCGAATTACGTTCGTCGGGTCTCTTGCACCGATCATGTTGAGAGAGCTATTCTCCGTGAATTTTCAAAAGATGAAGCTCAAACTCGGCGAAGGTATATGGGAACATCCCTAATCGATCAGATGCTGGTGTTTTTAAGGTGAGAATTTCACTGGTTTGGCGTCCGTTCTAGCTTGAACAAGACGAGGTCACCGGCCGGGCGGCTCGGTGTTGCCTCCCTTGTCGATTTTCTTCTCTCTCTAACCGGCGATCGAGAAAGGATCTCGAAACATGACGCCTAAAACAGCTTGGAACGACAAAAAAAACATAACACAGGACTCAGTTGACACTTTGTTTGATCTTTTATTGACTTATTTGCTTTCAAACTTTATTGCCGCCACCGCCGTAATATTCGTCTGTATTTATCCTTCTACAAATCGATAACAACAACAACACCGACAGAGTGATCGACCTGTGGACTTACCTTCTGTAAACAAGTTGTTGTTTTGCTTCCGTTCCCTCCGCCTCTGAATTTCTCTTTCACGTTGCCTTTGCCTGTTTATTCTAGGCCTCTCTCGTTTCGCTTGGCGGCAGTCTTCGCTACAATTTTGCCTCCTTTGTCTGCCTCTTTCCCGCTCCGCTTCACGACGCTCTTCGCTACAACTTTGCCTCCACGCTCTATCCCTAACTCGCTGCCACTGGCGATCCTCTTCGCTAGCTCTTTGCCTGTTCATTCTTGCTCTCTCTTGGAGTACTGTCAGCTACATTCAACTCCCCTAAGCGGACATCAATGTAAGGCGAACACCTCTTCTGAAGGACTGGCTGGTCCCGACCGAATCGGCAATTAAACTCTCCTTAAGATGGACTAGTTATCTCTAAATTACACAGTAGACACATTTTGAGCAACCTTTTCTTGAAAACACCATCTAACACGGCCAGTGGAATTTGTAATTTGCATGCTCAATTAATTGATTATGCCTCATCGGAAGTTTTGACGATGGGTTTGGTTTTTGCTACACCGTGGTGACTGGCTTAAAATCGGACAAACAACCAAAACCAACTATTACTGACTTTTCCGCCTTTTGTACCGATTTGTCCATTGTGATTGGCCGGAGTTTTCAGGTTTTGGGTTTAATTGAAACCACACTAGTTATGCCATTGACAATTGATGAATGACGTTAAAAAGCAAAGAGTCTGTATCTTCAGAAGAAAAAGTTGAATACCGCTATTGCCTGGGCGTCGCCATGTTGGATCTGACTGCACGTTACAGTTGTCTCTATTGTTTCGGGCTTGAGCTTCTTTTACATGAAACAACAGCCAGAGGCAGAAGGATCTCATTAAATCCAACATGGAAGTGCACATGAAATATGCTGTATGTAAAAGAAAATTTGCGATAATCACCCTTTTCCTAAACAGCTGAATTGGTCCATTCTTTTTTTTTGTTTCCGACATAAATTTGAAGCAAACCAATACAACAACAATATAAACTAAATTCGATTTTAAGACGACCTTAAGGTCTTATAAACGTAAACATATTCCGTCAAGGGCGGAGTCAAGCAGCGATGGACGTAGCCTCATTTAGAAAAAATAGGAAAGACAATTAAATCTCATTTGCGTGACGTAAAAACAGGTCATTGTTTGTCAATCAAGAGACTCCTGCATTGCGGTGAATTATCCTTTGGCCGAGTTGAAATGGTTACTTAAATTGACGTGGCAACTAAGGCAGATGCGGAATCACTACTACAAGAATGTTGTTTACAAATTGAATTATACAAATTTTAACATCGATTAACAGGCGTAACTATTACTGCACCGAAAAACATTAATTTTCTTCTTTTTCTTGACGTCTGTGAATGGCTAATGCTGCAAGACGTCGATCTCTTAACTCCCTTCTCTTGTCCAGTTGATCTAAGGGCATTGTTTTCCCAAGTTCTTTCTCAAGTTTGTCTAATGTATCGCCGCCCAGCGAACGTGGTCCGCCCTGCTCCTTACAAACATTTTCAATGTTGGCTCCATATCTCTCACAGTAATCTCTGATTCCTGCGGTAAGAAAAACGCATTCAACTTCCTCACAAAAAGTTTTGAAGAGAGATCATCCGAATAACGGTAGTCCTTATAAGACTGTTGTTGGTATCAATGTCACCAGCAACAGTTCTTCTCAGGGCTACTCTCACGCCGACGATCTTAAGTGATCAAGTTTTGATGTGACTCCTTTGTTCAACCTATTTTGTACTCAACCTCATTCTCAAATTAGAGAGATCTAGCTGAGTTAATTGAAGCCTATTCGCAGACTATATGCATGACCTCCACGGGTGAGTTGCGGGATTGCGGAAGAGTAATTCAGTTTTTAAATGGAATTTTAAAAGGAACGAGGCATGAAACAATTATGTGCTCTTTTGCCTTTTTATGAGGTGCAAATGAGACGCAGAGTGGTTTTCAGCAATTCCGCACCTTAGTGACTTTCACATTACCAAATAACGACTGCTTGACTTCTGCCTTGATTACCAGCGACACTGGAAACTCCGTGTCCCAAATAAAGAGGAAAGTGTGGGAGTTCGTTGTAAGAGGGGGTTTACAGCTTATTGCCCTTGTCCTAGAAGAGTAGGAAGTTCTAACCATTTGCGATACAATACAATCACAAACGCAACATTTTCCTCCCAGCTGTCCAACTATCGGTTGAACCGCCCTCCAGCGAGGTAGCCGGTCTGACTGGCTAATGAGAAATCGGGGATACATGCACTGACTTCCTTTTGCCTGTCGATTTTACCAAAAATTGACATATGTAAAATGACCACATAGACTTTACAATAAATTAGTGAATTGCAATACTGATGACGAACCATTTGCATTCAGCTGCATGGTTTCAAAGGGACCCAGCAGAGAGTAACGCAGTCCAAGACCTTCAGTCATAGTGATTTCAACGTCTTCTGCAGAACAAACACCATCCTATGAAAAATATTGAGACAACTTTACTTGGCTGAGGTTTCGAATACGAGAAGCCATCTTAGACAATACAAATCATTGGGCAGCTTACGCCCATCAATATATTAGCCAATAATTAACGGAGTCGGCAGGTCACATGATATAGGATGAGGGGATTGCTTTACTACTATGAGGAGAACAAAGCTTGCATCTTTAATACTAAAAGAAAAAGGAGTTGCGGTTTTCGTTCCCTGTTGGGACATTTGTTATTTGGCGTGATTCATAACATACACACCTCCAGCATGGACCGTTAAGCCATTACTGCATTAACACCGAAATGAACAAAGCATTTCATAGTCAATAAAAGAAACCAAATTTGAACAGGAGATCATCAAAGGAAGCCTCTATCTCCCATACTTGGCCTAGGAGTCAACCCTTTCATCAGTAGATTTCTTTTTAGAAGGCCTCCCTTGGGAGAATCACAACGCTCAATGATGTAAAAGCCAATCTCCCTTGGGAGATTCAGCACGCCGAGTGTTGTAAAAGCCAATCTCCCTTGGGAGATTCAGCACGCCGAGTGTTGTAAAAGTCAATCTCCCTTGGGAGATCCAGCACGACCACTGTTATAAAAGCCAATCAAAACATAGCTATCTCAGCGTCAAGGGAAAGACTATCCGTTTCGCGGGAAAAAGAAACAACTGTTTCCAAAAATAGACGTTAATTATCGGGAAATGGTTGACTCAAGAAATTAGTGGAGATAGAGGCTCCCCTTGATTATTCCCTGATTTTAAAGACCAGCTGTCCACTTTACAATCCCAGCCGAGAAGTTCAACAAGGGAAAACCCTCATGAGCTTGTACTTGTGGTCAGAAAGGAACTTCAAGACCTCAGGGCCCACAATACATTGGGGTTCAGATGAAGGGAAATTTTGTCAGAGCCAAATGAACCTCAACTGGGTGCTCGTTCCAGTCCAACAAGACTAGCCGCACCATAAAGGGTGGTTTACACGTACGACTCAAGCATAAGAACAAGCAACATACGCAGACGCAATACCGTTTTGATAATTGCTACCTTTTATTAGAACAAAAGGTACTTATTAACAACAAGTTAATGCGCCTGCGCATGCTGCTTATGCTTAATATGCTTGCGTTGCACGTGTAAACCAGCCTTAAAAGGAATGTTTCTGCCCATTTGCTTTTGATTCGAATTCACCGGAGAGTTACTAATGATCCTTGATAGCGAGAAAATTAATAACGCACGGAAATAGCAAACTATTTTTCAATGGCGACAAAAGTTACAATCGACCTTTTAAAACAAGACACAAAAACAACTGTAACACATTCATTTTCAATAAGTGAGATAAGGCATTTGCATGCCAGCGATCAGTATGAAATTTAAGAATATCATTATTTTTCCCGGTACATCATACTATCTGCAAATATTCACCTTTAATTATTAAAGATTGACGATCTTCTTGGGGATACCTAGAAAACTCACAGTCATAGTATGATTGGCAGTAAACAACATTGGTGTCTCTACATATTCTTAAAAATCTTGGATGGAACGTAAGTACAATTTCATTCCCTGTCTGCAAAATGGACCTGTTTTTTACCTCAACTAGTCTCCAGGCCTCCATGATTACAGCATATTGCAAACGATTCAAAAGGAATCCATTGACTTTCCTTCTTCATAACTACAGGTGACTGTCCAATTTCTTTCATTATTGCAACTGTCTCATCTATGGTTTTACTGTCTGTCCATGGTGCAGGTACAACCTCCACCAGTGGTACATAATATGGAGGGTTAATCTAAAGAATTGAAAAACAAATCTTCAAGTTAAAACTCCTCATGAGACTTCTTCACAAGTCACTACAAAGGATTTTTTGTATATATGAAAAAAAAAAAAACAAGGAATATGTTTAAATTGTGTTGGTACAGTGTAAGTTGCTACTTGTCCTCCTTTTTTATCTTTTAACGTAACTGTTGTGGCATTTGAGAAGAAACTAAGTTGTGGAAAAATCATCACGGAGTGCATCCAAATGTGTGGATTTAGTTTGACTGACAGTTAAGTTGTTATTATGCTTAATGAAACCTGACAGTAAAATAACTGTAACTTTGATTTTGTCGAGAAATTGAAGACCCGTAGAAATGACTTTGCATGTGACTCTAAAAATTTGGTTGAGAAAAGTCTTCTAATTGGATGCCTCCCACCATGATCATCCTCTCCATCATCATTATCATCATCATCATCATCATCATCATCATCATCATCATCATCATCATCATCATCATCACCACCACAAACACTACATGTAGTAGCATGGCCCCCATCATCATCACTACAATCTCACGTCACTATCACATGTGGTAATCAACATCATTAAACTCACTACTTAACTATGGACAAGTCAAGTTAGAATCATAAATTCTCTAGTGCAACTAGGAATGTTACTTACTGGAGGGGCTACAATACATTGGTCACGATGCTTCAAAGATTCAGTGAATTTTGAGGGTACAATACAGGACGTAGAGCTTGCCAATATGGTCTCACAAGATGTAATGCAGTTGTCGAGGCTGTCAAAGACCTTCTTCTTTAATTCGAGATTTTCTGGGGTGCATTCCTGAAAGAGAAGAAAAAAACCTTTACTTATCTATTGATTACTGATAGGAAACCCTGTTACCTTTATTGATGAATTTGCAAAGTCAAAAATTTCAGATACCATTTAGTACAAAGAGGCAGTTAAAGGCCATGACAAGTTGTTAGCAATCTTCAGATTTGGCCTTGCAATGAGTAACAGAATGCTCAATTGAACCCATAACCCATAACACCTGTCACGGGTGTCTCTAGTATGTGTTGTGTATCAGTTGGAAGTGTTATGACTGAAAATAGCACAGCAAATGGCTATTTAAAATTCTCTTAAGAAAGCTGAGTAAAAGTACAAGTTTTTCAAATCAATCTCTTGTGCCACAGCAAATCTCTTGCTGTCCAAAGCCTTCTTATGGCCTGGCTAACAAGGAGATGGAGTTCAATTGCCACACTTCGTCTGACATTGAAAAATGCAAATGATTCCGCTTAACTTTGTATTCAGAGAAAATTTTGAATTTATTTATGATACAACGTGACATATTTTTCAATTACAAACTGGCACAGAGTATTAAAAAAAATGTGTACGTATTAACAATAATGATAATAATCCCTGAAAAGGATTGTTTTTCCTTTTAATGGGACAGTTTTACAGTGAGTGATTAACCCATTGACTCCCAGGGGTTCCCCATTGACGAGTAAAATCGTATGGCGTTAGACAGAGTAAAATACTTAGTCTGGCCGGTTTCGGTCGGTTTGGACGTCAAAGGGTTAAAGAAACACAATACACAAGATTGTAATACACAAGAAATACACAAGATTGTGTATTAAAATACACTAAATCAATTTATTGACAATCACTGACCTACTAATTTTGGAAACAGATTTCAGCCCAGCATTGTCACTGGCAGAAACCTACCAACTACAGGATCGATCTTCACTCTGTAAGATTAGAGTGTACACTATTATTATTGCAAAATGAATTACTGCAGCCTGAATGCCAATTAATGCTTTCCATAAAATGAAAACAAAAGACTTCTAACTCTAAGAATTGTATTGACAAACAGGTGTCTGCCTGATCTCCGCTTAGAGCTTGCCGCTATTGTTGATGCTGGTATTCATTTTGTTAAGTCAACATACTGCCTTGAAGGTGACAGCCCTGGATATTTTCATACTATGAACATCTTTCAGCTTTTGCTCAAGCATATAGGGGTAGGCCACTACCCTTGCACCTTGGCTGTTGCCAGAGAAATTGCCAATGAGATGCTGCCCTCCAACCTAGATTGATTGATCAGTCTGAGGGGCTAAATTGTGGTTAACAATAAATGTACATCAATACTGAATAATCCATTGCAGCAGCATGTGTTGCTCAACAGGTCCCTAGATTTGTCAGATATGTCAGATATAGCACCAGTCCTGAAGAGTCTACATTGGCTTCCAGTTGGTTTTTGAGTAAAGTTCAAAATCGCTTTACTAGTATTCAAAGCCCTCAAACGAATGTGGCCATCCTACCTGAGTGGGTTGTTACAATCAAAGCCTACAATGTACATCACGCTATTCCCTGCGTAGTAACAACAAAAACCTTTTGATTGTTCCTTGAACAAGATGCAAAACTTTTGGTGGCCGCGTATTTGCAGTGGCATACCGACGAACAATCTTCTTTTACACATTAGAGAGACTGAAAACCTCAAGATAATTTCAAAATAAACTAAAAACAAACCTCTTGAACAATTTTTGTATTGAACACTAATATCCAAGGACACTTTTATTTTCATTTTACTCTTATTATAGACATTCATTAAATTTTCAGACATTTGTAATTAGGACATTTTAAAAAAAAAGTATTATAGTAGCATTATGACTTTTTACATATTTTAAATATTTAACTTCTTTTTCTATAATTTGCAAAGCGCCTAGAATTTTTATATGGGCGCCATATAAATATATTTATTATAATAATAATTATTATTATTTAAATAATTCTATAATGTTATAACTGTAAATTATGAGTAAATACTGTACATTGTGTGAAATAAATTTATGAATTGCATCCAAGAAATAAAATTAACAGAAATTCAACTCAGCAAACCCCTTATTTTTTCACATTGCAATACAGTCAAACCTGTATTAATTGGACACCCTCAGTGTTAGATCCAAACGCCTGCTCATTAGCGGGGTTGCATTCCTCTCTTAAGAATGCAGTTGTCAGTCTCTTAATTAGGAACTTAGTGCTTAATTTATTCGTTCTCTTAGAGGTATTTAAGGCTTAATTTAGTCATTTCTAGGGTTTCGCTTTCGGCAGTTTGTTACTTTCTTCGCTTCAAGCAGTCAATATTCAGTTACCAGCTCCTAACAAATGTAAGTGTATCTTTTCATCGAGTTTCTGTTTACGATTAGCTCATTTTACTAAGTAATTTTTGTATCTGTTTGTTTTCTAGTCTTAACCGCTTTTCGCTTTCACCGCATGGGTTGAGTTCGCGCCGTCATGGGCAGTTGAATGAAAAATAAAGCGTGTTTGAATTTTGTCGCTAGAGTTTTGTAGTCGTAAGAAGATCACATCGTTAAGAATTTGTCCTGAGTTTGCCGAGATTTGATGGCGGCGAAAGAAGATGGCCCCGGTGGTGGTGATGTTGTCTTTTGCGCTGCTAGCGCGGCACTAGATCAAGTTATTTCACTTGAAGACCTTCGGCGGCTGAAGAATTCCAGATCTGGATATCTCTCGGTAGTTACAATTAAAAGAAATGAAATTCAAGTGTTTTCTGTCCCGCGAAGGGAACGCCTCTCGCGTTAAAGAGAAAATGTCAGAGTTTGTCGCTGCATTCGCTGCTTTCCAGGAAGCTCATGTTGTATATATGTCGTACCTGTCTGACGAGTCGAGCATTTTGAGGTGCCATGAATCTTTCGAACGTGAGTCTGTTGGAAAGGATGACTTTATCCACGAAGTTCAAGGTTGGATTACAAGAACTGAGGAAGTGGCGCGTTTAGACTCTCAGTTGCAACCAGAAGACTCTGCAAGTCAGATCGTGTCGAGAACCACAGCCTCCAGACTTTCTAGTAGAAAATCTCATCGTTCTTCTCGCAGTGGTTCGCGTGGAAGTAATGTATCTTCATTGTCCGTGGCCAGAACTAAAGAAGCTGAAAGTGTAGCAGAGTTAAAAGCGAAATTTCAGGGAAAGTCGCTCAATGATCTGTTGCTCAAGGGTCCAGACTTAACGAACACGTTGTTCGGTGTATTGATGAGGTTTCGCCAAGAAAGGATAGCAATCATGGCGGATATTGAAGCGATGTTTTACCAGGTTAGAGTAGCCGAAGAAGACCGAACCTTTCTCCGTTTCCTGTGGTGGCCTGAGGGTAACCTGGACGAAAATCTCGAAGAGTATCAGATGGTTGTGCGTTTGTTTGGAGAAGCTTCATCTCCAGCATGTTCCAACTTTGCCCTGCGAAAGACGGTAGAGGACAACAGCGACCACTTTACAAGGGAAGTTGTAAGCTCGGTTAACAAGAACTTTTATGTAGACGATTGCCTGAAATCTTTACCATCAACTGAAGAAGCTTTACAACATGCAAGTGATTTGAAACGTTTGCTGTCAAGAGGTGGATTTCATCTGACCAAATGGGTTAGTAATAGTCGCAGAGTCCTTGATGCCATCCCTGAAGCCGAGCGCGCCAAAGAAGTAAAGAACTTGGACCTTAGTAAAGAAAATCTACCATTCGAAAGAGCCCTTGGAGTTCGATGGTGCATAGAAACGGATACTTTTGGGTTCAAGATAGACCTGAAACATAGCTCACCCACACGAAGAGGTATCCTTTCGGTTGTGAGTTCAGTTTATGATCCTCTTGGTCTCGCTGCACCGTTCGTGTTGCCAGCCAAACGCTTGCTTCAAGATATATGCCGGGAGAAGCTAGGATGGGATGATGCGATCCCCTCAAAGTACGAGGTTTCTTGGGAACGATGGTTGGCAGATTTACCCAAATTGTCTAAATTCACTGTCGAACGCTGCCTGAAGCCAGATGGTTTTGGTGTCATTACGTCCAGTCAGCTACATCATTTTGCTGATGCATCTGAAATCGGTTATGGGTCAGTCAGTTATCTTCGTCTTGTCAATACCCGCAATGAAGCCCATTGCTCTTTTCTCTGCGCGAAGTCACGTGTCGCTCCGTTGAAGATGATAACGATCCCTCGTCTGGAATTGTCTGCGGTGGTAACAGCTGTTAAGCAAGACAGATTATTGAAGAGAGAGTTGGAGATCTCAGTCAATGCAAGGTCGGGCTTCTGGACGGACAGTACCGCAGTTCTGCGCTACGTCAAGAATGAAACAAACCGGTACCACACCTTTGTTGCCAATAGGGTGGCGATTATTCGTGACGGGTCCCAGCCTAATCAGTCGTTTCATGTCAATGGCGATAATAACCCTGCTGATGACGCCTCGCGTGGTTTGACGGCAGATATTTTCCTTCGTCAAAGTCGTTGGTTAATGGGGCCGGCATTCCTTTGGAAGCATGACAGCATGTGGCCAGCGCAAGATGAGCTATTTGGCGAGATTGCAAACAATGATCCTGAAGTGAAAAGAGAAGTTCGAGCCGGCGTGTCTTCTCTGAGCACCCCTAGAAGTCCATTATTGCAGTACGCTAGCAGATGTTCCTCGTGGTCTCTCCTGGTGAAAGTGGTTGCCTGGCTTTTCCGTTACAGAAATAATTTCCTCAAGGCGACTAAAGGAGACAAACCACGAAATGGCAGTCTTATGCTTATCACCCTTGAAGAAATCCAACGGGCAGAGGGAGAAATTCTAAAGCACGTCCAACGGCAATCTTTCCCGGAAGAAACGGCAAATCCTAAGAAGCAGGTTAAGAAGAGTAGTCGCCTTTACAAGCTCGACCCAATCTTTGTGAATGGTCTGTTGCGAGTGAGTGGTAGACTTCGCAACTCTACGTTGTCAGAGTCAAAGAATCAGATTATTCTCCCGAAAGATGATCGCGTGAGCAGATTAATTATCGATCATTATCACAAGGCGTGTGGCCATTCTGGAAGAGAGCATGTTTTGTCCCTCATCCGCGAAAGATTTTGGATAACTCAGGGAAGTTCAGCCGTAAAGAGTGTTCTCGCAAAGTGCGTCATATGCCGACGTTCACAAGCATCTCTCTGTCAACAGAAAATGGCTGACTTGCCAGAAGATCGCGTTCGACCTGACAGACCACCGTTCACGTCAGTTGGCTTAGATTTCTTTGGTCCATTCCAAGTTCGTCGTGGTCGTAGTCTCGTTAAGAGATACGGTGTAATTTTCACTTCCTTAGCTATCCGCGCTGTGCATATAGAAGTTGCTTTCAGCCTCGACACAGACTCCTTTCTGTTGGCTCTTCGAAGATTTATTGCGAGAAGATGTCAAGTAAAGGAAATCTATTCAGACAATGGCACCAATTTCACAAGTGGTGAGCGAGAGCTCCGAGATGCTATCTCAGAGTGGAACCAAGAGAAAATCCACAATTCTCTTTTGCAGAAAAATATCAAGTGGACCTTCAGCCCCCCTTACGGTTCCCATTTTGGAGGTATCTGGGAAAGATGCATACGAACCATCAGGAAGATTCTTCGGTCCTTACTGAGGGAACAAATAACCGATGATGAAAGTCTACCCACGCTAATATGCGAGGTCGAGAGCATCCTTAACAGTCGACCCATTTCGGCCGTATCCAGCGACCCCTGCGACTTAGAGGCCTTGACTCCTAAACATTTGCTTTTACTAAAATCTGAGGCCCCCTCGCCTCCTGGTCTATTCCAGCACAAAGATCCACTTTCAAGACGCCGTTGGAGGCAAGTGCAGTATCTCGCGGATGTGTTTTGGAGGAGATGGTGCAAGAAATTTCTTCCCCTTTTACAGATTCGTCAAAAATGGGTTCGTCCAAGGAGAAATCTGGCAGTTGGAGACATCGTCTTAGTCGCAACTGAAAGTTCACACCGTAATTCGTGGCCTTTAGGGAAAATCGTTGAGGTGTTCCCCGACAAGAAAGAATTTGTTCGCCGTGCGAAAGTGAGCATGAAATCAGGTGTTTTTGAAAGACCTATTGATAAACTCTGCCTTCTGGTTGAAGGAGAAGAATGAAGTGATCCAAGATGCCAATTTTGAACGTTGTTTGACTTTAAGACTCGATTTCCAGATTGAAAAACGTTGTTTTAAATTTCTAGTTCAATATTTTCCGCCGGCGATAAGTTTCTTAGTGTGCACTTGGTATAATGCAAAACTGTACTTAACGCTCCTATGAACTGGCTCGCGTAGTTTCTATTTAGATCTGTTTCATGTAAGTGACTCGACTTAAGCTGTCTCACACTTAGGGGCCGGTGTTAGATCCAAACGCCTGCTCATTAGCGGGTTTGCATTCCTCTCTTAGGAATGCAGTTGTCAGCCTTTTAATTAGGAACTTAGTGCTTAATTTATTCGTTCTCATAGAGGTATTCAAGGCTTAATTTAGTCATTTCTAGGGTTCTCGATCAGTCATTTTCGCTTGTGAGTAGTTCTTGTTCTTGCAGTTTGTTACTTTCTTCGCTTCAAGCAATCAATATTCAGTTACCAGCTCCTAACAAATGTAAGTGTATCTTTTCATCGAGTTTCTGTTTACGATTAGCTCATTTTACTAAGTAATTTTTGTATCTGTTTGTTTTCTAGTCTTAACCGCTTTTCGCTTTCACCGCATGGGTTGAGTTCGCGCCGTCATGGGCAGTTGAATGAAAAATAAAGCGTGTTTGAATTTTATCGCTGGAGTTTTGTAGTCGTAAGAAGATCACACTCAGGACCCTCGCTTTTTATAATAAGTGTAACATTTGCTTTAAAAAGGTTGCCAGCTGAAAGAAGTTTCCTTCGAATTCCTGTTGAAAGGGTCATCAATATTCATTGGCCTTGAAAGGGTCAAATACCTTTCCTGTGAATGCACAATAACGTTTTTTCATAAACAATTTCAGGCATAATTTTTTTTTTTTTAAGAGATTATCCAGATGTCTGCTTTATTAGAAGATGTACCCTGTACATGTAAAGCGATCTACACATCTGTCTAACAATCTATATAATAATTGATCAAATGTTTTGTCAGTAAGTGCATGCATGAACTGTATTTAATTACTACTTTCATCACTTTTTGTTACTGAGACTGCCAACAGAGACAGTATTTCCTGCTTGTTAATTGCATACAAAGATGTGAATTAAAGCTCTCTTGTTGAAAAAGTTAATGGCTGATCTATTAATTAAAATGTCATCACAAAAAACATGCTTCCTTTTTTGCAGAGTCCATTCAATACAGTCAGGTTTTTAACTATAGAAATGTCTGTTAAATAAAAAGGTACTTTTTACATTAAATGTTGGAGAAAATTTAAAGATGGTGATTTGTCCTCTGCTTTAAGGCTGGTGTCTGCCTAATACAGGTTTGACTGTGTTAATTGTCATTTTGAATACTGGACAGAAAGAGCTGTCAGACATGAAGGGAAAAAACAGATTAGAGGCATCAATAAGGGTGTAAACAGGCACAGGGATTTTAAAAAGGAGAAATTTTATATTAGGTGCATGGATTGCATTGTGGAATTGGAGGCTTCTGAAGATGCCTAGACTGCTAGCAGTCCCATCCTGGATAGTCGAGAAGCAAGGTCAAAATCAGAAAGCGCACAGCGTGGTGAGACTGGAGCAAGGGGAAAACAAGAAGAGATTGGCCAGCTCCCCCTCCAAACATTTGCTGCAGCATTTTTGTGACTGATGATAGAAGAAGCCCAGGGGGATGGACTTAAATAAGGCCATAGATGAGAAAACTGCACTGTGATAGGTAACAACATTTCCCTCTTCAAATAATAATAATAATTAGTACACCTGTATATACTCACTCAGTGATCTTGGTGTTTCAAGCAATCTGATTGGTTCGCTGTCTCGGAGTAATTGAGCATTATGCACTGACCCTACGGAGTGAATAATGCTTGATCCAAACAAAACAAAATGGCCGACGTAAACTCGCCAGCATTTATGAATCGGAAATATTGAGAATACAAGATGATGCTGTGCTACAGAAGACAAAGAAGGCCACAAAATTTGACCTGAAAGTTTTCAAAGGTATTAAGAGAAGAGTTCATACTTTTGCCAACCATTGTTTGACTTCGTTTTTCCAGATAGTTATTGCTGAAATTAAACAATCTTCACGCCAATAATTTGTTTTACTCGGAGTAATTCTCTCTTGTAGGGCTGGTCGCCCACCAAAACGAATTTCTTAGTGAAATCGAGGAATTTAAACAAATGTTTAGGAAAGTTCCACATATGGTTGCAAGGAAACAAGACAGGTCATTTTACAACAAACTAACGCTCACCTCAATTAGAGCCACCATTTCATGTGGATCCTTTACCAACTGCACTTTCAATATTTCCATTTCAAATGAACCTCAAAAACTTTGATCGAACGGTGAAAATGGTTAAACAAGCAGACTTTCGATTTAGCTGCTGATTTAAACGGTGCTAAATGACCATTTTGCTGTTTGTGACGAGGATTTTAACAAAGGTTATTTAGATTTGCCATGTTTGAAGCTTCTGTAAACACTTTCGCGCATGCTTTGTGCCGCTTGCACATTTTCTATGCATGAATTGAGATGCCAATTAAATCAACTTTGGATGGTTTTTTCCGCAATTGTTGTTGAGATCACTTCGTGAGTATAATTAATTATTTACAAAAACAATTAGTCTTTTCAATCTCGGTGAAAAGTGATAGAATATTCACCTCGCCGCTTTGCGGCTCGTTAAATATTCTACCACTGTTTACCTCGATTTCAAAGAATAATCGTTAATTATAATAATAATAATAATAATAATAATAATAATAATAATACAGCTCTTAAAACGCATTATACATAATTATCAATGCTTTTACATAAGAATATTTAAAGTAATTTATACAAGAATAAGATTAAAAATTTACTTCATTTTTAAAAAGGTATGTCTTGAGCCTGGTTTTAACCCTTTAGACCCTGAGATCAAAATTGAATTCTCATTTGTTGCCCTATTCATTTCCTACAGAGGTAGTGGGGAGAGGTTGATAAAATATCAAGCAAATTTATCTTGAGTGATTTTGTCTGTAATTCTCATGACCACTCTGTTTTACTAAGCATTGATATTACAAGGAGAAATTTGATGCTGATCACTCTTAGGGCTTAAAGGGTTAAAGGAATCTAGTCACCCTGGCAGACAGACAGACATATGGCACAAAGAGCTATTCATTTTTAACTTTTGGTGACGTTCAGAGGAAAACATCTCCAAACTTGAAAAAACTGGCCATGTTTTTTTAAGTTTCAGTCCTTTTCCATCCCCTCCATCCTTGGCTGCAAACAACAAAGACCTAAGCTTTAATGCATTTCAGTGGCCATTGGCAACAAAACTACACCATTATTTTTTGGTCTTCATTAAAGCAAAGACGTCTTTTAGTGTTTTGAATTTTGACTAAAATAGCGTGACACTACCTACTAAAAGAAACAGGAACTTAAATTTTTCAATGAGTGCTGTCTTTCAAAATAATTTATGGGCTTGTGGTATCAACTTAATTAAATATTGTTGACCTGTGCTTGAACAAAATAATTCAGTGTCCTTCAACCCATTGACTCCTGGAAGTGAGACTTATTATGATACATGTAATAGATTTTACTTGTTAATTTGATGGATGAGGGGAAGCAGGGTTCTCAGATGAAGCCGGCAAGTGCAGAAATCCCCTGGTTCTGAGCATGAAGGTAGCCGCCTGTTCAGTTCAGGCTATGAAATTTTCGTTATTAAAAGAAATAATTATTCCAAACATAATTATACAGCTGTAATAATTATTGTAGACGACTACATGTGCGTCGAAAAGGATGACAAGGATCGCTTCGCTACTCACTTTTCAAGAAAAGTCTAGATGTTACGCATTTCAAAGTTTACTAGTTTCGTAGGCATCGTAATGTGTACAAATAAATTATCAGCTCAGGACGGCTTAGCACGCGAACCCAGATGTACATGTACTTCTGGCAGTAATTTCTGTCATTCTTTTTTCGGGGAGAGAAGCGACTGCCGGAAATAGGTACATTTACGTTTGCAGTCTAATGAGGGCTGGGCTTTGAAAATACCAATGCGCATAATAGATACATATACATGTAAGTCGCGCAATGTTGAAATGCCATTATCAGCAAACACACGTACACAAATCATTTCAAAGCCACTGAAATTATGCAGGGAATAATTTCAATAAAATTTGAAGTACGCAGCTGATTTAAGTCGAGAAGCTGACTGTGCCAACCAGGGCCTGTTATGCCCCTTCGTCTAGGGGGGTCTGGGGACATGCTCCCCAAGAAAAGTTTGAAATCTGGAAGGTCAGAAATGCAATTTCCAGCGTTCTGGGTAACAAACTGAGTACAAAGATAAAGGAAGATTTCTCATCAACAGTGACACTGAGTGTGCAATCAAGCACATTCTGTTGATAATTTTCAGTGGAGAACAATAATTTGGAAAACCATTTCAAAAGGAAAATTAACTATTTAAACGTTGTATGACGTTTCGACAACTTCATGTCATCATTACTACCAATTTCAAGCTCTCGTGAATGGCAAACTTTTTTGCGCATTTTTTCAAGTGCGAATTGAAACATTTCGGTTTGTCTAGACAAACCAGAATAGTTTTGTTCGGTCAGCATGAGAAATCAGTTCTGTTGAACAATCAGAATGTCATTTTAATCTTAACGCATGAAAAGGCTTAACCAATGAAACTAAAAGAAGAATTTACTGTTCTAGTGGGAAATTAGTCTTGATGGTACGATTACTCAATAACAACCTAAACGTAATTGAAATTTACAGCTGTACGTAAAAAAATGCAACGGTTGGTGTAGGCAGAAATGCAGAAAAAAGTAAGCCATTTACTGTAGCTCGAAGATAACAGTATCAAATCTGATAATTATTCTGAAATTGAGGTTAAAAAGGGTACAGTCAAGTCCATCAAAAATGAACTTTAGTTTTAATACGTTTTAAGGAATCCTTCAATTAATTCAATTTAGGGGAAAAAGTAGCCAATTTTACTGCGCGAAGTAGTCAACGCTTTTCGTCTGCCGTCGGTGCTTATTGAAAGCCCTGATTATATATTATTTGTTGAACCAGAAGGTCATGACCTTGAAGCGTAACACTATGGTTTAGAGCTGGGGTCTTTTTTAGTTTAAAAATTTTCTTATTTGGATGTAACGTACAGCGTCCGTGCATTTTCCCGCACATGCACCTTTGTTCTCATTTTTGTCCATTTTTTTTTCCCGTGTCAAGAAAAGTCCCTCCTATCACTCCTTTGCTAAGTGGTGTCTTCCTCGGGTATTTTGGTATGATTTCAGGGGGTAGTAGAAAGGCGTAGATTTCTCTGGTTTGACACAGTAGAATATTTCATTGACCTGCAATGGCGTCGACATTGAAACACAAATGGGGTTTTGGAGGATCTTTAAACAAAATGTACCCTTACGGAGCTAAAGAATGGAACGTAAATTGGATAAACAAGACAGGTGGTGAAAAAAAAAAAAACTAGAACCTCAAAAGCGACGAGTAATGGACTTCGACTGTCGCTTGTCGAGCCGTAATCAAAGTGAGCTGTAGTTCTGTACAAGTGTGGTGTTTTGTACGACACTGAAATTCTCTAGTAACTTACATGTATGGGTTTAACAAAACCCAGAACAGAAAAGGAATTGCACAACTTGGATCATTGATCTCTGTTGTCTAGCTTTTTTATATTTGTTTGTACTCAATTCTTCACAGTCTTCCGGTAACAATTGGAAATTTCACTAATTCTTGTCAGTCAAAAATTATTTGAAAGAAAGCTTGTTACCCACTTTTTTCTTGATAATTCAAGAAAAGGGTTTTTCAGTAAAGGGTTTGATGCTGAACGCTGGTGGGAAATTTATTTAGTTGCATTTTTGACACGGAATGTAATTTGACACGATTGAGTTTCTTGTCTTCGCGCTCGTAATGAAATAATAAGGGGTTTTTGCCTCTAATAAGAAATATGTTGTTTGTTTCAAAAAATATTTTGCTGGAAAAGGTGGCCTTTTTGAATTCATCATGTAGTTTTGAAGGCAATAGTAAAGCATTTTCCTGTAAAAATGAGGTAAGCGTCTCTCTGTTGTGTTAACTTAATTATTGTTATTGTTGAGTATTTCATTGAGTATTAGCATAATGGCGGCAACATGTGCTTTGCGAAGCTCATCGATTACACGCTTTATTATCGTCTTCTCTTCGATTTTAATCTTTTGTGGAACAAGCAGAACTGATGATATAAGGAAATCGGCTGTCAGAGGATACGGAAATGAGTGCTCTTTTGAAGGTAAAACTGTAGACAGACTGATTATTTCTCACCCACTCATGGTCCGCCATATTGGAATTGTACTTCTCAAACTGAAACGGAGGAAGAAATATTTGCATACAAGATTAAGAATTTACTCGAATTCTGTGGCGACCTTGCAATTGAAATATCTGCTCTCATGTGGAGATATAGAAACAAACCCGGGACCAACAGGAGACGGTAGCTTACGCCCGACATGCCAGAAACAGAAGGAAAGTTTTAAACAGAAGGAAAGTTTTAAACGCAAACTCTCCTGTGTCTCTTTCAACTCAAGGAGTATTGTTAATAAGCGACTTGAACTAAGCAGTCTCCTTGCTTCGAAATCCTACGAACTGGTCGCCATTACAGAAACATTTTTAGACTCAACAATAAACAGCTCAGAAATATTCTCTGATTCCTTCAACGTTCAGAGGAGAGATCGTTCAAGACATGGTGGTGGAGTTCTCTTGGCTGTTCACCAGGGTTTGTGCTGCATTAGAAGAACAGATTTCGAAACTGATTGTGAAATCTTATGGTGCGAGATAATTGTTATGAAACCTTATTCAAGAGTCCTGGTAGGGGTATTTTACAGACCTCCTTCAAGCGACATCGACTACTTAAAAGAGCTTGAAAGATCCTTATCGCTTATCGAACGTAGTGGTAATAATCTAAATATCCTCTTACTGGGTGATTTCAATCTTCCCCAAATTGTCTGGTCCACCCCATCACCTACGTGTCCTGACAGTTTGTCGTCTACTTTCTGCGCTATCATTGCGGATTACTTTCTTAACCAGTTGGTACTTCAACCCACCCGCCAATAAAAAATAT
This sequence comes from Montipora capricornis, assembly GCF_036669925.1. Lineage (NCBI taxonomy): Eukaryota > Metazoa > Cnidaria > Anthozoa > Scleractinia > Acroporidae > Montipora > Montipora capricornis. The sequence continues at coordinate 46,503,199 of NC_090888.1, read as the reverse complement.
TCTCGACTTGGTTTTCATCACAGCCCCGGAGTTGGTAAAGGATCTGGAAATTTGTCAACCTGTTGGGGGATCTGATCATTGTTC
>NC_090888.1:46480615-46493115 GCF_036669925.1 Montipora capricornis | reverse complement strand
GATATTGAGATAAGGTTAGTTAGAAGTCGTCTTCGCTGGTTGGGCCATCTTTGTCGCATGGGTGATGACAGACCTGCCAAACAACTGCCTTACTCTGAACTGGTAAATGGATCACACCCAGTCGGCCGTCCTCAACTTCGCTTTGAGGGCACTTTGAAAACAACCCTAAAATGTGGCGACGTGCTGGACGTGTAGCAGCATTCCGCGCATGACAGAGGAAAGTTGAGAACTATTACGGATAGTGTCCCCAGATCATACTGAATTAAAAGGGTTGCGGCCTATCAAAGACAGAGGGAAGCCCGTAGAAGAAGAGAGAGCAACTCTGGAAGAGAACTGTAATATTATACTTATTTTTGCGGGTCTCGGCGTGTAATAAATAATAATAATAATATATTTGGCTACTATCTATGGTTCAGTCCTTATTCTCCTTTAATAGTTCTTTTATAACTATTGCAGGTATGACTGGTATCAAAATGACAAGATTGTAACAATATCAGTATACACCAAGAAAAAGGTTTGATGATAATGAGTATTTATCGTTACAATAATATTGTAATGTCTTGGTCAAATTACAAATATAATTTGTAATCTGGCCATTCGCTGTCATCACCATTTTGGGCCTATACAGTTGTTCAGTAAAACTGAAGCATTTAAATACTTAATTTTTAAAGGATATTTACTTGTCCATTTGTGTACCTGTAAAACTAATCATGGAAATTTGACCTTTTAATTTTTTCTTACTGTTTGCAAAAATGTTGATCAGACTGTTATTTTATGAATTGTCATAGTCTCAGGGATTCTTAAACAATTGTTGTCTTGCAGGATCTAAGACTAGAAGATATCATCTTAGAATTGAAAGATGGGAAAGACTTCAATGCAATTTTCATTTTAGGAATAAAAAGCTTTCAAATTCATTTAGGTATGACAATTACATAATATTAATTCATACAATAGAAAGACTGTATACATGTGTAAACACCCGAAATTCTAGGCATTTTGTGTAACAGCACACTACGCAGGCAGGCATTAGACAAAGTGGGAGCACAGCTGGCACAGTGGTGAGATCACTCGCTTCCCACCAATATGGGCCAGGTTCAATTCCAAGACTTGGCATCATAATGTGGGTCCAGTTTGTTGGTTCTCTTGTTGGGCGGTCTGCTCTGAGAGGTTTTCCTGCAGGTACTGCGATTCTCCCCTCTCCTCAGAAAACGATGTTTGATTTGATTTGATTTGCGTTAATTTGAGTTGATTTCAATTACATTGTCCCCAATTAGTACCCTGGCACTAGAATAATAGAGCGCCAAGGGAATCCAGTGCGTATTCCTATAGCAGCAATAGAACCAATTTCGTGGGCGTTGAAGGTGAGCTATGCTAAAGCCGAGATCGACCAGGAGCGAGTCATCGATGAGCTTAGTAGATGTGAAGTCCAGTGGAGTTTCAGCCCACCAGCCGCTCCATGATTTGAGGGAGGATGGGAGTCTCTGGTCAAGTCCACAAAGCGTGCAATGAAGGTGATCCTTTGGGATGTGCTTACTGTTGATGAAGTCTTTCTAACCGTAGTCAGTGAAGTCGAGTCACTTTAAAATTCTTTTCCGCTCGTGTATGGAGGTAGCAGTGCATCCCCAACCCATCTCGGTGCTCTAACACCAAACCACAACCTGCATGGACGTGCTAGTGATAATATCGCACGAGGCGTGTTCTTCCAGCGAGACATGTCGCTTCGACGTCGATAGCACCACAGTCAATTCCTAGTTGATCAATTTTGGCGCCGCTGGAGGAGAGAGTACGTTCTTCAATTGGTTGAACGTAGTAAGTGGCGTAGCATACAACTTAACCTTTGCTGCGGAGATCTCGTCCTTGTCGTAGGTAATAATGCACCCAGAGGACGTCTGCGAGTCGTGGCCCCTGTTGCTAGTGCGGACGTCCTCATCCATTCCGCGGAAGTCCTCACAAAGTTAAGAACATGTGTCCGTCCCGTTGGAAAGCTGGCCTTACTGGAAGCGCATCATGAAGAAAATGGGTAACGTTTCCCCCCGGTTCACGTCATGGGCGGGGATGTTTTGGGCATTTTTTCTTAACGCTATTGACATATAGACTGATTTAGAGTCTCTTGTTCATTCCTTATAAAGTTTTGTTTGACAATCGCGCGAGAATTAAGACCTGCGTCATGTAAGGACTGGACACCAGTTAATTTGAATTAGGCAATGATGTGAGAACGGGAGGATGGCGTGGACAAGAAGACGTAGATTTTTTTCAAGCTATTCAGTCGCCGGAATATTTAGTTGAAGCTATTTTAGGTCGTTTCTATTAAAGCAGAGAAGTTATCATTACATGGTTGTCTCCATTACATTGTTTGGTTTAAGCCCAGAAGTTGCCATTACAACTTAAAGAAAGTTCATCATCATTATCACAGAAAGTGTGTGCCAAAATGGCACCGCAGTTCCTGTGTGGAAAAACTGAAAGCAAAGGAATAACAATATTATAATCGTGTTGTAAGAGTGGAACTGACTATTTTTGGAACTGGATATTGAACTCTATTTTATGTCAAATTATTATATAATTATTTTCTTTTCTTGGTCTTTTTTGTGAGGGTAATAATGTATTTGCATTTGAAACCATTGATCAACTCTTTTTGTTAACGGAAATGAGAAGAAAAACTGTATGTGTTTTCCCAAGGATTATTACACCTTCCTGTGAAATTTCATTAGCAGATACCAATAAACTTATTTGCATTCACTTTCAACACACGTTGATATACGCGACTACAAAACTAGTTTCGTCCACAAGATTTCGACTGTTGGCACAGGTAACCCAGGCTCACTGTGTGCGTCACGTAGGTATTAAAATATAGAGAACACATGAGGCGAAGTTTAGGTCTGAAAATATGCTAGAAAATGGTAATAAAAATCGATAAAACTTACCATGTGGTGAGCTGTTGTTGTCTTTAATACGTACACGAAGTTTCGGGGAAAATGGTCCCCGTTCACCTTCCTTCATAATATAGTGACAAGGTAGGAGACGGAAGCCAGCGTCGGGACTCCGATCGACCCAAAACAAGCACGATTTTTTCCGCGAAAATCAAATCCAGTCGCTAAATAAACACGCCAGGTTCGTGGAATAGGAATTTCTCTAAACCATGAATCCACTAAAGCATCTCCAGGTAGCAACGCGGAGCCACCAGACTCCGTAAAACTTGTAAGTTAACCTGCTAAAATGGCGGCCAGAAAGCGTGGTACTCACGAAGTGCCCAATTCAAAATGGCACTGAACTCTGGACGCCTGGTGACGAGTATAATAAGTCTCCCTCGAGGGAGGGGAGTCCCAAAAAATTGCTCAGTGAGTTTTGTTTTTAGGAATTTGGGACTCCCCTCCCTCCAGAACTTATTACACTCGTCACCAGGAGTCCAGAGTTCTGTGCCATTTTGAATTGGGCACTTCGTGAGTACCACGCTTTCTGGCCGCCATTTTAGCAGGTTAACTTACAAGTTTTACGGAGTCTGGTGGCTCCACGTTGCTACCTGGAGATGCTTCAGTGGATTCATGGTTTAGAGAAATTCCTATTCCACGAACCTGGCGTGTTTATTTAGCGACTGGATTTGATTTTCGCGGAAAAAATCGTGCTTGTTTTGGCTCGATCGGAGTCCCGACGATGGCTTCCGTCTCCTACCTTGTCACTATATTATGAAGGAAAGTGAACGGGGACCATTTTCCCCGAAACTTCGTGTACGTATTAAAGACAACAACAGCTCACCACATGGTAAGTTTTATCCATTTTTATTACCATTTTCTAGCAAATTTTCAGACCTAACCTTCGCCTCATAATATGTTCTCAGTATTTTAATACCTACGTGACGCATACAGTGAGCCTGGGTTACCTGTGCCGTTGGTTGCCATATTTGTTTTGCACATGAAACTACTTCATGTAACAATGCATGAAAACACGTAACGAAATAATAAAACACTTAACAATTGGTCGGATGGTTTATCAGTAGAATTTTATCGGTACTTTTGGAATATTATCGCGAAGTATATGGTAGAAAGTTTCAACTACGCATTTCAATCGGGACATTTGTCTATTTCTCAAAAACAAGGAATAATTTCTCTGATACCAAAGAAAAAGAAAAATACCGAATATTTCAAAAAAATTGGCGCCCAGTGGATTATAAGGTCGCTACTAAGACAATAGCGACACGCCTAGAAAAAGTGTTACCACACATAATTCACCCTTCCCAGTCAGGGTACATTAAGGGTAGATTCATTGGAGAAAGCATTCGTCAAGTAATCGATATAATGGAATTTACTAAGAATAGGCAAATTCCTGGTATCGCCATATTTTTGGACTTCGAAAAAGCTTTTGATTCTGTCGAATAGGATTATATTCAAAAGTGCCTTTCAAGCTTTAACTTCGGTCCCCAACTACGTCAGTGGGTCGCAGTATTTTATAAAGACATTTCTAGTTGTGTTCTCAACAACGGCCACGCTTCAAAACATTTTTTTTTTACAACGAGGAGTACGTCAGGGTTGCCCTCTTTTAGGGATGTTATTTGTGATTGCTTTTGAGCTTTTAGCGCAGTCAATCAGACACTCTGATATTATTAAGGGAATTAAGATTCAAGCTAACCAAGAAGTAAAGCTAACTCAGTACGCGGACGACACAACCGCTCTGTTGGCAGATATACAATCGGTTGCGAATCTCTTCGAATTGTTGACCAAATTCGAAAGTTGTTCTGGATTAAAGATAAATCAATCGAAATCTGAAATGCTTTGGCTAGGATCACTAAGTCACCGGAATGACGCAATTTGTAACCTTCGGCTCAGTCATGAACCAGTATATGCCTTAGGCGTTCACTTCTCTTATAACCACGAAACCGCTGTTAAAAATTTTTTTTTAGAAAAATTGGAAACATTAAAAAAGACCCTTAATATGTGGTCTCAAAGAGACATTTCATTACAAGGTAGAATTAACAGTGTTAAAACTCTAGCTTTGTCCAAGCTTATATTTGTATGCAGCGGCTTGGAAACTCCGGAGCATTTTGCAGACGAAGTTAACAAACTAATTTTTGATTTTATTTGGAATTATAAACCGGCGAAGATTCGTAGAACAACTCTGATTAAAAGTAAAAAAGAAGGTGGCTTAGACATGAAAGATTTCTCTTTCTTCGATAAAGCGTTGAAACTTACTTGGGTCAAACGACTTTGTTCCGAAATTAATGCTCCGTGGAAGTATATTCCAACCTATTTCTTAGCCAATGTAGGTGGAATAGAGCTGTTTAATTGTAATTACGACACGAAACTTCTTAATCTTAACAAACATATTCCATCGTTCTATAAACAAGTCATCTGTTACTGGCAAGAAATTAAGATAAGCACTCCTGGAAACAAAGAAGCTGTGGTACAGGAAATCATCTGGAACAACAGATTTATAAAGGTTAATGGAAAATCCGTTTTTTACTCTAAACTGGTGCCAAAACGGCATCAAGCAGATAAAAGATCTCTTCAACATTCCGGAAAACTGTTTTTTTCCGTTTGGAGTGCTAGCCGACAAATTTTATATAAAAAGATGTCATTTTTTAACCTACCGCAGCCTTGTATCGGCCATACCGAGTGAATGGAAAAAATGTTTGTTCAAAAATGAAAGCAATCCAACACCTGCATTAACCACATGTACTTCAAGTAGACCCCTCTCCTGTAAGACCTTATAATTATATATCAAGAACTTCTCACCCGGCAAAAATTACCCAGTCCCACCGTCGAAAAAAGGCTTGAACATTATAACTTTCAGCGTGACGATTTTTGTAAGATTTACCTTCTACCTTTTAAGGCTACAAAAGAAACAAAACTAATTATGTTCCAATACAAAATCATTCACCACATCTTATTTACTAACTCATTATTGTACAAACTGGAAAAAGTTTCGTCTCCGCACTGTCCATTCTGCCCCGCAATACATCAAACTGTTACACACCTGTTTGTTGAATGTGCGCAAGCGTCAATCTTTTGGTCTGAATTTCAAAATTGGATTTTGCAATTATGCAACCTTCAGTTAGATCTGTCCCCCCAAGAAGTGATATATGGAATTATTCGCCAATTGAGTCCACCATGTTTAGCTCTCAATCATCTCATAATACTCGGAAAGTATTTTCTTTATGTTAATGCACTAAATAACGATAAATCATCTCTTATTGATTTCAAAAGATTAGTGCAGGATAAGATAGAACTTGAAAAATACATTGCAGTTACCTCGGGACAACAAAAACTTTTCTTTTCTAAATGGTAGAACTTTACACACATTCTTGTTGATTGTACATAAGAGTGTTTTCCGTCAATGTACCGCATTTTAATTTTGGTTGTATTCAGTAACCTTTGCAGTTTTTGTTTGTATTGTATACTGTGCAATATTATAGCGATTGTAAGTACTTGCAACTTTTGTTTTGTATTTTATTTTTTCTTTCTACTTCGCATTGCTTTTTATGTTGTAAATTAATACGGTTTGGAAAGTACTGTAGTCATTGCACTGTTAGTATTGTAAGTATAGTAACTTTTGTTAATAAATGTGTATTGAAAAAAAAAATTGTTAAATGAATGTAATAATTGCTAAGTGTTAACTATGGTATCATATGTTTTGTTTTATTATTTCGTTACTTGTTTTCATGCATTGTTACATGAAGTAGTTTCTTATGCAAAACAAATATGGCGACTAACTGAAGAGATCTTGTGAACGAAACTAGTTTTGTAGTCGCTTATATAAATGTGTGTTGAAAGTGAATGCAAATTAGGTTTGTTTCTAGTCAATATACTATTACACCTTTATGTTTGCTGTATCGGCTAGACAGCAAAAACCATCCCTCTCAGGACCAACACTTTACTGGGAAATCATATTTATCTTTCTCTTATGCAACTAATGCTTTTTTTAAATCAAATATTTGTTGTTGCAGTACTCAGCAATGTCGTTACTTGTCAACAAGGTGTATACAATGAAAAGGCTGCTATAAATATCATTATTATAGGGTTGTATTTACTGTAAACCACTGGAAGTGAACTTTTTTTTACTGTTTTGATTATTCCAATAAATTGTGATCAATTTCGCTGGAATAAAGGGTGCTGCATGTTGCAAGCAAAAGGTCGAGGCAACAAGTGCAGTTGACTGCAATACAGTGAACGAGGCTGTCGTATTTTTGACCAATTTTATCTTGAAATGACTTATTAGTGAAGGAACAACTCTTGCAATAAACAAATTTTTTTTATCGGATAAGGTTTTTGTGATGTGTGGAATTATCAAAGTGAAGTCAGTAATTATTGGAATTGAGCAAGGCTGATTTCCTTTTTTTCTGGGACCTTGTGGACAAGAAAAAACAACAAAGTAGTGATGTAGTACCGTTGGCTAATTATGCAGGGTGTAGATAACCTTCAGGCCCCAGTTGTTTAAAGGGTGGATAACACTATTCACCGGAAAAATCACTATCCATTGGATAGCGCAATTGATTTCGCTATTACTTGTCTACTGGATAGCGATTTATCCAAATGGATAGGCTAAGCACTATCCATCGTTTGAACAACTGGGGCCAGATCTTCAAGAATCAGTAGGTTTTGCCCAATTCCAGAAGCAACTGTACGTTCTTTGGTATACGAAATCAGATTAGAAGATCTGAGTACAATGTGTATTTTGCACTACGTTATCCGTTGTCATAAATGTGTCAGCAAGAGGTTAATTGGTTGTTGAAACGATTTTTTTTTTCGGGGGTTGGAACATTGAGCAATGAACATCAATGTTTCCTTCATTGCACAGGGTAACCAGACAGGTGGTGGTTACACAGGACACCAAAGTCTTACAGACGTTTCCAGCCCTTTGATACTTGTTCAAAGTTAGGCAACGACATGCTGAGTTTGTTCTTAATTAGCGCTAATCCTGTTAATATTTTCGCTGTTTCTACAGTGCGCATATCTGGAGCCACTGGAAAAGCGGACGTTCTTTTAACGAAAGAAACCTCCGGAGTGAAATGGACAGACTTGGGACAGGGGTTACTTGGCAATAATTCACTCAAGTTGCATAAAGATAGAGGTAGGGTGTTTTTAAAGATATTGATCACAATCTATGGAAAGCCAGACCAGGGATAGATCTAGGGTTTTAGAGCCTTTAGCCAATAGATTTAGCCATTTTGAAATTCTTTTAGCCACTGACCAATAGCCGAGCGTCTTTACTGTTATGTCCCGTCACGGCAAACTTATGATATGTGCTCGTTTGATGTTTAACAATGTCATCCTTTTTTGGAAAAAAAAGCCGATTTCTTTGGTAAAAACATTCTCCCTCCCTGCATCGATGCAATAGTCACAAAATAAAATGTTTCTGTTTGAGTCATGACAAAGCCAGGGAAATTCCTTAAACCATTCCCGCTTCAGCTTCCGTTTTACCGGAGCTGTCTTACTGTCCTTGTTACTTCCTTGGACTTGACTGGTTTCCGAGTCGGTTGGTTTCGAATCAGACGAGTCGAGAGACTTTCCCGACTCGGCTGGTTTAAAAAAGGCCAGAAGTTTTGGCTGCTTTGCACTGTTTGCGGCCATGCGGTTTAATGAAAATCTCGCAAACTATCGTAAAACAACGGGCATCAATGCAATAAAACAGCAACACTGATTGGCTGGCTTTAGTGCATGACTATGGAGTGAATCAACTAATACACCAATGAAATGATTTGTCTTGACACCATAGTCGACGATCTGTTTGTATACATTCAAACAGGAAGCGAAATAACTCGAACCGTCTGCTTACAGTCAATAAGGTTTGAACTCTTAATTTATTACTTTTCGCCAAAAATTTTACTCAAATTACATTTTTATTCGACATGTTGGAGGACTAGTAGTAATATGCCTTCTCCACCCCTCCCCTCTTACAACGTTGATTTGAAATCTGGAAACATTCTGAAAAGCTGCAGTTGGTGTGAACATTTCTTAAGGTTAGGGGAGGGGGGCACTTGAAAGGCCGCTATGAGAAGAATTTAAATAAAAGAGAAGCTTTACTTCAAATTGACGTGGTTTTTGCGTGTATTGTTGAAGGTATCCCAAGAATATTTCGTCACGATGTACCCAGCAAAGCAGGCGCTTAACAAGAGAAATCATCAAAATTAAATTTTTCAGAAAACTTGCGCACGTGAGGTCGTTTTAGCAGTTTGGAACTTTGTTTCAAGGAAATCGTGTGTGGTGAGCCGTGATTTCTTGTTTATAATGTTTAATACATGTATGTTTATTCTTTTTCCTTTTTGTTGAACAGAGTCAAGATTGTGGGATTGCAGAGTGGTTTCAGTAGAAGCCGTTACGCACAACTGTAAGCTGTTTTGTTGTGAGCTGCCCGATGGGATTGTTATGAGAGTTCCAATTGGACACCATATACACTTACATAGGGATGTTGAAGGTTAGAAGAAATGGACGAAGTCTATTTGGCGGTGTAATACATGTAACTTATCATGATATATTTCCCTAGTCGATCGCTCAACGTGACAGCGCAAGGAACAGTGCTATGCCCGGTCCAGGAAAGACCGCTGATGAATTAAGGAAAAACGTGATTTTGAGTAGTATTAATTTAGTAGTAGCAGATAACTATATTATTTCGGAAATAGTATGTTTATTTATATCCCCGCTTGGGATTCATTAAACAACTGAAATAATGTTCTCCAAAAGAACACGTATTCCGGAAACGGAATGGCCATTAAAATTGCGGTTTACCAATGTATTTCCCAAAATTCTCGTTTGCGTGTTAAGATTTTTATCATTGCAGTTATCACCAACACATAAGAAGTAGGTGAAAAGTTTAGCTTGAGCGAGTTACATGTATGAATCTATGACGTCGGCGATATCGGTGCAGCACAGTCCCAGCCCTACTGATTGAGCTATTAAGCCAACTCGGAGCTAGTTTGTGAGTTGTAATAAACCCGTGGAGGATGTAGACATTAAGAGACTTCATTGATGTCTTTCCTATATATTCCTTCTTCAAAATTCCCCATTATTTCTACATAAAATTAACAGAGATTACTCAACGTGATTCAAAGACATGTAAGGGTGAATGACAGGGAAACCTGAAACAAACCTTAAAGTCACATGCCATTGCTATTGTAAGATGATAACAGATTACTTATTGTTTCTCTGTCAGGCATGAAGATAAGCCGACCTTATACTGTCGTTCTACCTTCACTAAGATTCAGTCTGGATGAAAGAGAACACGATGGCCGGCGCTTTTATCTGATGATCAAGATCTACCCTGATGGAACTCTTACACCCACCTTATCTGCAATAGACGTAGGTTAGTTTAGTACAGTTGTTTTCTGCAAGGCCATATGTAGGGCGTTTTTCTGAAGCAGGCGTTCCGTGGTCTGATTGGCATTCTTATATACTGCTTTAATGATTTTTAATGATTGATTCGGTATCGTATGTGAAAGAGGTCTTTGCTGTTTCACATGACAATTTGTCTGTTTCTCGAAAAAGAATTTGGCTGAATAAGTAAATCATAATACAGTGCTGATTTATCAAAGGAGACGTAGGGAAAACAAGGCAATGTTTTTACTACATTGGATTCCTGAACAGCTAATCCCTTCAACGATTTTACATCAAAAGCGTTCTTAACTTTTCACATTCTGGTCTTTCCCGCTATGGACTGCACTGTGCTATGCTGTGATATGCTATGCTATGCTATGCTATTCGATGCTGTACGATCCTGTGCTAATTTCTGTTTTACATTTATTTAGCACTTTTGACTTCATTACAATGTAAGCTGTTTTGTACGCGTAAAAATACTTTTCGTTTTTCCCAGTGATTCTCGACAAAAGACAGGCGGGTAAAATAATTTATCTGTATTTTGCAGGGGACATTCTTCAAATAAGCGATTATTCTGGAGATTTTAAGGAATCCCGGCTCATTGAAGCGAGGGACATAATTCTCATTGCTGGAGGAACAGGTTTGTAGGCAAGCAATTCAGCCTAAAGAGAAAGTAAACAAAATGATACAGCCAATTTATGCTTATTCGATCAGGTTGGAAAAGGTGGGTGGTCGATCGATCGATGGATCAATCAATCCACCGTCAATTAATTCAACCAATCATTCACCATCGGCGTGCGTCAGTCTGCTGGTCAGTCAAGTCTGGTGTCGCTAGCGATATAAGCACAAGTGCAAGCACAAGAGCGCTTAAAACTAATCAATTAATTAGTCCGCGAGCCGTAGTCGAACCTGTGGTCAAGGAACATCCTTGGAACTGAGACTTAAGGGCTGATTTGCGATGCAAGCATGAGCAAGAGCAACACGCAAACCGTGCAGCATTTTTATCATGGGTACCTTATGTTGACCACAAATTTATACACCTGTGTATGCTGCTTGTGAATGCGCTTGTGCGGTGGGTATAAACCAAAGAACAACCGATTCTAAGGCAACATCCAGTTGCAGGCATAGTATGGCATAAACATTGATATCAGCAGCTCTTAGGACCTTACTCTTGACACAAAGAACGTCTTTGTATTTACATTATATTGTTGAAGGAAATCTATGGGGGAAGAAAGACTCCTCGACAATCCTGTTGTTTCACTTCCTTATTTGGCGTTCTCGGGTCGGCCGGAGTTTCTGATCCCGCGACCTCCCGTACAGTAGTAGTCCGATGCTCAAACAGGCTGAGCAAACCGATCGGCGGTTCATTGGAAAATAAAGTTTATTTTTTTTAGCTGTTGCAGGAGTGAAATCTACGACCTTCCGATTCGGATTTTCTACCACTGATGATTTACGGGGGAATCGTGAGATCTAGCCTATTATGGTTCATACGACCTCTTTACTGCTGCGAACGACTGTAATTGTCTGAATGGTTTATTCTCGAAATTGTAGTCAGTGAGATAATGAAATGTTAACCCTGGTAAATGAATGAAGAAATGTACCGCGGTTAAAATGGCATGTCACCATCTTCTTCCCCGCCTACATCTGCGAAATATCCCACGATTTTGGCCATTACCTCGGAAGACTCGGTAGTCACAGTAACCATTAGCACTCTCCCCAGTTACCGTAATTACCGTAATTATTCCGAAAGTAAGCCCCCCCCCCCCCCCGAAAGTAACATTAATTTTTTGCGCTTCTGTTAAATCCCGAAAGTAATGCCCCCCCCCCCCTCCCCCCCGAAAGTAAAGATCTTCTCGAAAGTAGCGGTCCCTTCAGTTATGACACTTAAAACAATAAAGTCTATTGTCTTTGATGTGACATTAAATGTAATGCGGTTGGTTAACACAAATACACCGTACTTGAGGATCGATTGATTAACAAAACCACAGTGAAGTATCATACAATTGTCTCCTGGAATACAGCAACTGGAACGTGGAAAAAACTCTAATACGGTACCGTAAGTTACACGGCAAATATTGTCTCGGTCCTCCTGAACTAAAAACGAATAACTGTTTTTAAGCGTAATGCGTACTTCGTAAAGCGGATGGAACAACCTGAGTGAACTTAGCAAAGCCAGAAGCCTTTGTGATTCTTAGTTTATTT